>NC_138738.1:41562187-41567187 GCF_965113295.1 Leuciscus leuciscus | reverse complement strand
GTGTGCACTAGATCAGTGGTTCCCAAACCTATCCTGAAGGCCCCCCAACACTGCACGTTTTCTTTGTCTCCCTAATCAAACACACCTGATTCAACTCATCAGCTCATTATCACATGGGTTAATTGAGCTGATGAGTTGAATCAGGTGTGTTTGATTAGGGAGACAAAGAAAACGTGCAGTGTTGGGGGGCCTTCAGGACAGGTTTGGGAACCACTGCACTAGATGATTAAACAACACTACGTTCATTTATGTGCTTTGAATGTGTTTTCTGATCTGTAGATTTGTTCCAGCTGTTTTCTAGTCTGAAAATGATGATCACTAACTGGAGGTTTGATCAGTTTGAGTTCTAGTGCCTAAAGATACAAACTTTGTTTAAAGTTCAGATAATATGTAAATATTTCATGAGGTTCAGGGTGTGTCCCACAGATATCCGGTGTTCACCGTCACCAAACCTGCTCATCCTCACTTCAGCCCGTTTCTAATGTAGCTTTAGTCCATAATAAAGGCTTGTATGCCTATCCAAAGTTAATGTAGAGTGTATTTTACAGTGAAAAGATGAAATAATCAAGGTAAACAAACAATCTCTTGAACAGATTATTTTAGTCCATTATTTCCAGTCAATCAATTTCATCCATTATGCAACAAGTTTAGAGAATTTAATTCTGTGCATTAAAGACACATGAAATGCTGCCTGTGAAATTAAAGGAGAACTTGGTAACTTTTTTAACTTAATAAAACTGTCTAGAAATCATTTGGATGGTTAAACAACCTGTTCTGGTGATATTGGTGACTTTCCCCGCTCCCCCCAGCGTTCCCAGGCGGAAAACCAACCTTGCAACTTGCAACACTACCGTCCCGTCAAGTTAGAAATTGGAAGTCTCGTGAGAAGCGAGAACTAGAACGAGAACGAGCGCGAAACACAAATTGCTTTACGGCAATTCGACATAAACACACACGCATGTATGATGTATTACCAGATTACCCACCTCGGTAGACATAGCTCCACACGATACAGTTGGCTTGCTCCGATCAAAACAAACGTACATGAGCAGCGGTAGAGAGGGGGAGGAGGCCGCCGCAAGTGAGTTTTTTACGACTGTGTTGTGAAATATACGCCCCCCCACAGCTGTAGGGGGAGCTCGTGGGGAAAACATGCGACAACAAAAGGGAAAATCAGCGAAGAAGTGACAAGAGTTCGCTAGAGTTACCGAGTTCTCCTTTAACCTCAGTTTTATCTAATATGTAATTTATAGAATGTTTTCAAACACAATAAAACATATGAGTTTTTATGAGAGTGTATATGAAAGAGTTTGGTTGGGTGTGGCACGGCGGGGGTGGGGTGGGGGGGTGGGGGGGGGGGGTAACTGTCATCGCCAGTGACTCATGCATATCGATTGTCACTAAACATCAGTGGTAAAACGTGAGGAAATGCTCGATTTTTTTATAGCCGGCAAACTGACACCTTATTTTTGTCCTTTCACAAGTAACTGAATGTACGGTGGCTGAGAGAGCCCAACGCGCTGCAACTGAAGAAAGCACATGCAAATAGAAAAAAAACACCCACAAATTAAGAAAACATCTTCATCAGTTTCACACGTGTGCTCCAAATACTCACAACACAACCAAATACTACCCTGGTAACCCAGAGTTCTTGCGAGAGCACAAGTTGAATTTGCTCAGCGAGTTACTCTGGTGTCCAGTAATGATGCTCATTAAATATGCCCCTCGATCTGAGCTGCACCAATCACATCGGGTTATCTGATATAGGCGGGCCCGAGGCGAGATGACGACAGCGCTGTGACGTCGAAGTCATCAGTAAACATTGCAAGATGGCTCTGGATGAACACCAGTTGTTTGAAACGGCTTTGGCCGCTACAATGAACGAGTTAGACTTGGCTTTTATCTAAAACAGGAACAGAAGACGCCGCTCGAATCCTTCCTTTGCAAGAAGGACGTTTTTGCTGTTTTGCTGACCGGATCTAATCTACCTAATCTACCAGTTAACATTAGCTCCGCTGGTAGCTAAGCGTATGAGGCTTGTTGTGATTGGTCGTAGTGTTATCCCATTGCGTGCAGGTTTTTTTTTCAAATGCATGCTTGGTGCCGCCCCTCGAGCTGCCGATCTTCATTAGTCGATGCAAGACCATTAATCTTTTAGATTTAGGTCTGGATTTCCAGGCTAACCAAATACAGAAACACACTGCAAATAACACAGACCACACGGAAATGTTTCCAGGGGAACCAAATAAGTGACGAACCCGGCTGGGACAGTTTCATAAGAAATGCTAGGTAATGTAGGGTCCAAAGTTTTAAAGTTGAGACACTCATATATAACGCTTATTTTAAAAGCTTTTTTTTTGTAAAAAAATTATATATTTATGTGCAACCGTTATGTTAAGCATTATATTTCTATTGTAAGAACAGCTATAGATGAATATCAGATGATGTCACCAACGTCTCCTCACTGACATCACTCACTTCTAAAACTTGTCTGCCGCCATCTTGAGTACCTGATTCACGTCAGTCGCGAAGGAGCTAGCTAGCTATTCCTTCAATGTGTTGTGCGGTGGGGGGCAACAACAAAAAAGGAGACCCCAAAATATCCTTTTACAGGCTAACGCTACCTCAGGACGGAAAAACCTAAAGCCTTTTACAGGCTAACGCTACCTCAGGACGACAAAAACCTAAAGCCTTTTACAGGCTAACGCTACCTCAGGATGGAAAAACCTAAAGCCTTTTACAGGCTAACGCTACCTCAGGACGACAAAAACCTAAAGCCTTTTACAGGCTAACGCTACCTCAGGACGGAAAAACCTAAAGCCTTTTACAGGCTAACGCTACCTCAGGACGACAAAAACCTAAAGCCTTTTACAGGCTAACGCTACCTCAGGACGGAAAAACCTAAAGCCTTTTACAGGCTAACGCTACCTCAGGACGGAAAAACCTAAAGCCTTTTACAGGCTAACGCTACCTCAGGACGGAAAAACCTAAAGCCTTTTACAGGCTAACGCTACCTCAGGACGGAAAAACCTAAAGCCTTTTACAGGCTAACGCTACCTCAGGACGGAAAAACCTAAAGCCTTTTACAGGCTAACGCTACCTCAGGACGGAAAAACCTAAAGCCTTTTACAGGCTAACGCTACCTCAGGACGACAAAAACCTAAAGCCTTTTACAGGCTAACGCTACCTCAGGACGGAAAAACCTAAAGCCTTTTACAGGCTAACGCTACCTCAGGACGGAAAAACCTAAAGCCTTTTACAGGCTAACGCTACCTCAGGACGACAAAAACCTAAAGCCTTTTACAGGCTAACGCTACCTCAGGACGGAAAAACCTAAAGCCTTTTACAGGCTAACGCTACCTCAGGACGGAAAAACCTAAAGCCTTTTACAGGCTAACGCTACCTCAGGACGACAAAAACCTAAAGCCTTTTACAGGCTAACGCTACCTCAGGACGGAAAAACCTAAAGCCTTTTACAGGCTAACGCTACCTCAGGACGGAAAAACCTAAAGCCTTTTACAGGCTAACGCTACCTCAGGACGGAAAAAACCTAAAGCCTTTTACAGGCTAACGCTACCTCAGGACGACAAAAACCTAAAGCCTTTTACAGGCTAACGCTACCTCAGGACGGAAAAACCTAAAGCCTTTTACAGGCTAACGCTACCTCAGGACGGAAAAACCTAAAGCCTTTTACAGGCTAACGCTACCTCAGGACGGAAAAACCTAAAGCCTTTTACAGGCTAACGCTACCTCAGGACGGAAAAACCTAAAGCCTTTTACAGGCTAACGCTACCTCAGGACGGAAAAACCTAAAGCCTTTTACAGGCTAACGCTACCTCAGGACGGAAAAACCTAAAGCCTTTTACAGGCTAACGCTACCTCAGGACGGAAAAAGACGCCGTAATTTGCAGGTGGGACATGTCCCCACCACTTTTGAAACATCTCGCGGCACGAATGTACCAATACAAATAAACAAAACATCTCCAGTTAACTAGCAGAGCATTCATTCCATTCGTTTGTTAAATAAGAGGCGATCTAGCGCTGAATTGTGTTGTTTCTGAAATCAAGTCATCGAAGTGCTCGTTGCCGCTGCGATCAGTGGCGCACATTTGCGTTTCCTTTCATGGCAGTCGAGGTGCGAAATGTTGTCTTTCGTAGCCATTTACTGTATCCGTACGAAGCTGTAAATAGTAGCAAGCTAGCTAGCTAATGCTTGTCAGTACCATAGACAGTACTCGGTAGGTACTCAAGATGGCGGCAGTCACCTGGAAAAAGAGCGGATGACGTAAGAGGTCACGTGACTGATATTCATGTATTCAGCTGATGGACGCCGCACTGCGTTGTCATGGGAACATCCCAGGTAAAAAATAATGAGGAAATTACATTGTCTTTCGTTGCTCCCTTCATCAAGTGCGTTCCAAACGGATACATAATGGCACACTCGTGTCCTGCTCACTCCGGAGTCCCACTTCAAGAGCTCTGCCGTCTGCCCTTCGAAGGGAGCAGGGCGTAGGGATGCTCACGAGCGATACGCACGTCCCAGCCGGGTTCGGCACTTACTTGGTTCCCCTGGAAATATTTCTGTTGTGGTCTGTTATTTGCAGCGCATTTCTGTATTTGGTTGTGTTGTGAGTACTTGGAGCACACGTGTGGAACTGATGAAGATGTTTTCTTAATTTGCATGTGTTTTCTTCAGTTGCTGCGTGTTGAGCTCTCTCAGCCACCGTATGAATGCCCTGCTACACATATTAGCCTACAGTAATCGTAATTGTATTATCAATTACCGTTTGTATTAAGGTATTATCAAAATATCCAAATTTTAATAACAAGTGCTTATTTAACAAAAGGCAAGTAAAACGGTCAGGGTTAAAAAAAAAATTTAACATTTTTTTTTTAACCATTTCCCCTCTACTATTAAACCTCACAGATGCTAGCATTGTCTTCAGTGATGTTCAACACACATACCTCTGTTAAATCTCAGAAAATCTGGTTTAGGGTTT
>NC_138738.1:41560676-41561987 GCF_965113295.1 Leuciscus leuciscus | reverse complement strand
TGTGCTTTTCAGGAGGAGGGGCTTCATAGAGACCGGAAGTAAACAGAGCGTTACTGACAGACTGGGAAGAGAGGAGCCGCAACAATGGAGAATATGAGGAAAATAATCAACATTCAAGCAGGAAAACCTGTTCTAGTAGAGCCTGAAACATCATCAAGACTTTATCAATGGCGTAATAGGTCCTCTTTAATTTTATTCATCAAGGGCTTAATAAGTCCTCTTTCATTTTATTCATGCAATATATATATTGAGCATTTCTGTAGGACGGGGTGAAGCGCTGGAGCGGCTCGTCCCACATTCGGACTGAGTGTTTTTGTGGATTGGGCAGATGTTGAGCGGCTAGAGAATGAGCTCTATTGTACACACACACACACACACACACACATTGTTCAAGACTGAGTTAGGCTCCGCCACACTTTTGGTGACACATGATGTGTGACGTGTGTTTCCATGGTGACATACGTGACGCAGCGGGAGACTGAAGGGTTCAGTGTTGGGACTGACTGAGACATTCACACGCTTCACACACACTCGCGCGGGTCACTGTCTGGACATCAGACTCACACACACACACATTCTGTGTTATTACTGCTGTTAGTCACGCATCACTGTGCTTCCTCAGATCATCTGTGGTGATGAGGAGAGTCTGCTGGTACTTTAAATGATCAGACGCACCATTTTCAGCTGCTAGAAACCCGGCAGCCGCAGTGCAACACTCTTTACCACTCAGAACACCTTAACAACCCCATAGCAACACCCTACCAACCACAGCGCAACACTTAACCATAAACAACACCATAGCAACGCCCGGAACACCCTACCAACCACAATGCAACACTTAATACCTCTCAGAACATCATAACAACCCCATAGCAACACCCTACCAACCACAGCGCAACACTTAACCACAGTGGCGGTTCTACATTGAATTACACCCTGGGCGAGACCCCCTTCGAGCACCCCCCCCCCCCCCCCCCCCCCCCCCCCCAATTTTTATTTATTTATTCATTTTTTGCAGTGTAATAACTGAACTTGTAACAGTTTTGTTGCAAAGCACAATATTATGGTGAAATTAGATCTCGTGTTTGAGTTAAAACCGAATTATTGTTAAGCATAGCAAGAATCATAGCAAAAAGGCTAACAAATAAGAGTTATACCCACCAATTAATATTGCCCCTTCATTCATGACATGGATACCGTAATCATACAGAGAAAACATAGTTGCATACCTTTATCTTTCACTCGTTTCTAAATTGGGCACCTGATGGCTTTGACCTTTCTTGTCCATCTCAACAGATTTCCCCTGATCCC
>NC_138738.1:41498176-41553176 GCF_965113295.1 Leuciscus leuciscus | reverse complement strand
CATCACAATTTTATTTATGGAAAAGTTGCTCCACTCCCTGGAAAATGAGAGAGGAAATGTCTTATAATCTAATAATACAAACTGCTTTGAACTCCCCATACAGTAACAAGTTGCAGACTTAAAATATTTATTATATATATATATTTAAGGGATTTTACAGTACTAAATATTTACCTCGGAGTCATGCAGCATTTATCATCTGTAATACGGTTGTGTAACCAGTAGATGGCTGTATATCCCTATATATAAACATATATCCATGGCTGTGTATTCCCTAGTTGCTGGATGTTTTCAGTCATAATTACTTGCATGTATTAAGTTTTTAATTTGGACATATATTTATTATTAAAGACTATTAAAGATTAAACATTTTTCTCAGAAATGTTCATTTGAAGTGCACTTTTTTTCATTATTATTAGTCAAATATGGACACAGAAAAAGCATTTTGTTACTTATACTAGATGTATATAATAGCTTTATCAGTCATCTTTATCACACAAAAGTAATCAGAATAAATATTGCGACCAGGGCGATACTTCAAAATAATTGAGTGTTTACATATTACGAACAGAGACGTGTTCTGTGGTCAAGTCGTGTCTCTCCTCTTTCACAAACTCTGCATCGCAAATTAATCAGCAATTGAGAAATTCAGGTTTAAACAGCTTTATCGGCATGGTAAACAAGGCTTTACATTGCCAAAGTTGAATCAGGCAGTGATTGACAGCACTCTGGTCCTATGGCATCGGCCCAATGTTGTTTGGGGTGGCTGGGGGGAAATATGATCTAATCAAAGCAAATATGATCTAATCGAAGACTGTAACCGAATGTAGATTAAACAAGTCATGTAATGATTGGACTACCAGTTAAATCAAGACAACACAGCTGTATAATGTTATGGACTCTCACTGAGCTCTAAAATGCCTCTCCACCTGAAAAAAGCCAGTAAGTTACTGTATTATAAATAGCATTAGTATAGTATTAATGAAAAAAAAAGTAACGATATCCAGTATCCTCCTGATATAGCGACGATGACTAATGATAAATATCATTCGTCTGTACTATTCCTTCTATAAGAAATCATCTCAACAATATAGTGTAGCAGCAAATAAATACAGATAAAAACTTAATATCACTAAAATGAAATAGAAAACTGCGATTACAGACGCTCACATACTCACATAAACACACTACTGACGTCTTCACTTCCAGGTCACGAAGCTGTCAATCAAAAACTCAGTAACCAATGAGAACACACTGCTACTAGCCCCGCCCCCACAAGAGAAATGTGTCAGAACGGCGAACGAAAACTCAGGAAGCGTAAACGAAAACTGCAGAAGCGCAAATGAAAACTCTGGAAGCGCATTTGTAAGTTCAGATCAGCGATTGAAATATGAGAAATAGTTAGCAAAACATGCAGTGTATTAAAAACGAAGTCAAAAAATTTGCCTGCGATTTATTCTTTTTCAGTTTCAGAGATTATTTATTCAGTTTCAATTTATATTTTCATTAGTTTCTTGAAAAGCTACGTTCATTATTATTGGCACAAGAATAACTCCATAAAAAGAGAGTGTGTGTGTGTGTGTGTGTGTGTGTGTGTGTGTGTGTGTGTGTGAGAGAGAGAGTTATTGGTCAATTATATGATAGTTTAGCAATACATTTGATTGTTCTATTTAACTCTTTACTTATATTTGACCCACTCAGATTAGGAGGCTGTGTCTCTCAGAGGTCCTCCTTCTGTTTAATGCGGGTCTCACGATCATAAGCCCGTCAGTTTCAGTCACCAAACAGAGGTAACGGCTTTATACCTGAGATCGGTCACATTCACGCTTACACAATCAAAGATACTTATAGCCCCCGTGGGATTGCAGACACTTGAATTTAACGTAACGTTTACTTCACTGGAGGTATGGCCACTGCAGATATAAGCCGACCAACATTACTCCTCTTATAATAGCTCTGGATTGGCCTAGCCGTGGTTCTCTTACGAGAGGTACTCTCGTACTGCGTAAATCTTACGCTAGGGGAAATCTCTTTTCCGCGAGATACTGAAGCCAAAAAATTATCCTTAATTTTGAAATAATGTAAAACGCGTTGCGGCAGCATGCAGACATAGGCGAGACAGCTCGCGCGCCTATTGGCTGCCCTGCGGCAACTGCAGCAGCCTATCGATAAGGCCCTATCGTGACGTCATCACCAATGGGGGCGCTTCGCGCCCCATACGTCACGTCCCGCCGAAACGGGCGTGGCCTGGGGCTATAAATATAGCATCGAAAGGCTAGCTTACCGATTTTTCATCTCTTCAGCGGAGCTCACGCATCGCTGGATCCAGAGAGAAGAAGCCGCGCCGTGGAAACAGCATTTCAGCGGGACGAGTTCGGTACCTGGAGTCGCTGGCCGCGCCGCCTTCAACCACCGTTCCTGCTACGCTATCCGGCGTTATATCCTTTTATTGCATTGTGTGTGTTCGCCGCCGCGACTCACACTCCTTCTCTAAAAGAGCAGAGCGTCTTTTTCAAGATGTCTCGTCCATCCTGTGGCTCGTGCCGAGCCCCACTCAGCGACGGGGACCGCCATGTCATCTGCGTTTCCTGCCTGGGTGAAGGACATGCGGCTCTAGCGCTCGCTGACGGCGGATGCCCTCACTGCGAGCTTATGCCTATGGCGACTCTGAGGACTCGCATGGCAACTTTCCACGAGCCTGCACCTCCCGCTTCGACGCCGCGCCGTAAAAAGCGCCGTGCTCAGCGGATCCCTGAGCCTCCCACCGAGAAAAGCTCGCCGGTGCGCCTGCCAGCTTCGCCGTCTGCTTCTCTCGAGTCTCTCACTCCCGGACAGTGGCCGCCGCTGGCCGCCGCTTCTGCCGGAGATGACAAGGAAGAAGCGGCAGTTTTCGAGGAGGACAACTGCTCTATCCTGGCTTCAGACAGCGAGGATTGGGCGAGCTCTGTGGACCTCGCCCCTTCTTCTGCCCGCGAGTCGTCAGGAAAACGGGCCAGCATTGAAGCTGAGCTGATGCGTCTGCTCACACAGGCCACAGAGAGCCTCGGCCTCGAGTGGTCCGCGCCCGCCGAGCCTACACGCAACCGTCTGGACGGCTGTTTTCTGCAAGGGGACCGCGTTTCCACGCCCTCAAGACCCGCCCCGTTTCTTCCTGAGCTTCATGAAGAACTGGCAAAGTCTTGGAGCGCCCCTTTTTCAGCCAGGCTACGTTCCTCTGCTTCGGCGGCATTCTCCGTGGTGGACGGTGCCAAAGACAGAGGATACCTCGCTCTCCCTCTAGTGGAGGAGGCAGTAGCAGCCCATCTTTGCCCGCCCTCTGCTGGACGGCGGACTAAGACGGCGCTACCTTCAAAAGCCTGCCGCACTACTTCCACCCTGCACAGTCGCGCTTACACCGCCGCTGGGCAGGCTGCATCAGCGCTACACACTATGGCCACTCTCCAGATCTTCCAAGCTAACCTTCTCCGAAAGCTGGACGAGGAAGGCACGGAAGCAGTCAACGTGGCGGATTTAAGGAGCGCTACGGACCTCGCTCTCCGCGCTACGAAATCCGCTGCACAGGCCATAGGGCGGAACATGGCCTCTCTCACCGTTGCTGAGAGACACCTCTGGCTGACGCTTTCAGAAATGCCGGACTCGGAGCGCTCTGTGTTCCTTGACACCCCCGTTTCTGCTACTGGCCTCTTTGGATCGTCCGTCAAAGATTTCGCGGACAGATTCGCTGAGGTACAAAAGACGTCGCAGGCCATGAAGCACTTTTTGCCAAAGCGCTCTAGCTCTGCATCAGGCCGCTCTAAACAGCCATCTGCTCGCAGCTCGCAGCCACCGCCCCCCGCCGCCGCTTCACAGCGTCGACAGGCCCGGGACCAGAGACCACGCTCTCGCTCTGCCGGCCGCCGCCCCCCACAGCGTGGGACTCGGCCGAAGGTTGAGATGAAGCCCGAGGCCTCAAAGTCTTCCTAGCCAGCTTAGGAAAACGACGGTGTTCAAGCCCCGCTGCGGCCGGGTTTCCACCAAAACTTCCCGCTCGTCCAGTTCCATTACATGCGACTGTTCCAGTGTACTCTACAGTAAACAAGTCGGTTACATTACCCGCTTGCCTGTACACAAACGCCGTTTTCACGGCGACCCAGAAAAATCCTGTAAAGAGCGTATTTTCTGGTATTCCGGCCACGGCCGACGGTGTTATGAGTGTAGTAAAAATGCCCACTGCCCAGTGCCCATTCCTACACACAGACACAGCCCGCCCCACAGGGCTCGCGCACATAAAATCGACTCATGTCGATTGCGCACAGAATGTAGTGAACGTGCCCACGTCCCAGTGCCCACAAACACTACACGCTGCATGTCTCTCGGTTTCTGTAAAAACGAAACCAACACACATACAACCGACTCAGGTCGATGGTGTTTTCAGTGCAAATGTGCCCGCTGTCCTGCGCCCACATTCACTCACAGACATGACGAATCCCTCGGTTTCCCCCACGCTCGCCGTCTCTCAGCTACCTGCCGTGAGAGAGCCGAGCGTGGGCGAACCGCCCGCTGTGATCAAAACACTCCCCGCCTCGAGCGCTGCAAATGCGGTGTCTATAATACAGCATACCGAAGCTCCCCGGTCGCCACTATGTCACGACCAGAGCTCCGATCTCATTCAACCCTTAGCTATGCATGCACATGCGTGGGCAAAGCTTCCCGGTGTATCAGAATGGGTGCTGAACATTATAGAAAGAGGCTATTCGCTACAGTTCGCTCGACGTCCCCGCCGTTGTGCGGTGCGAGTCGAAACCACGGTAGAAAAGGAAGTAGCAAGTGTACTTCGTACCGAAATTGCGAAACTGTTGAGCAAAGGGGCAATAGAGCCTTTATCTCAAGCTCAGAGCGAAGGGGGGCTATACAGCAGATATTTTCTGGTTCCGAAAAAAGACGGG
The DNA here is from genome assembly GCF_965113295.1 of Leuciscus leuciscus. Classification (NCBI taxonomy): domain Eukaryota; kingdom Metazoa; phylum Chordata; class Actinopteri; order Cypriniformes; family Leuciscidae; genus Leuciscus; species Leuciscus leuciscus. The sequence goes on along the minus strand of NC_138738.1, from coordinate 41,548,251 downwards.
GGTCTCAGACCCATTCTAGATCTAAGACAACTGAACGTAGCGCTTTCAAAACGCCGGTTCAGAATGCTCACAACCAAGAAAATCCTCGCACAAATTCGCCACGGGGACTGGTTTGTGTCAATAGATCTGAAAGACGCGTATTTCCAAATACAAATAGCGTCACGTCACAGGCGATTTTTGAGATTCGCCTTCGAGGGCCAGGCTTATCAATACACAGTCCTACCGTTTGGCCTGTCCCTAGCACCCCGTACATTCACGAAGTGCATGGACGCAGCCCTCGCTCCCCTGAAACTTCGGGGAATGCGAGTTTTGAACTACTTGGACGATTGGCTGGTTCTAGCTCAGTCACATACGGAGCTCATAGAACACAGAACCATTTTACTCGAACATCTCGAGAATCTGGGTCTCAAAGTCAACTGGGCGAAAAGTTCACTGTCTCCCAGTCAGAGAATATCTTTTCTGGGCACAGAACTGGACTCGCTGTCAATGACAGCTCAAATATCGCTACAGCGCAGATTGACTATTCAGCGCATGACAGAAACCTTCCGCCGCGGCACTATAGTCCCGCTAAAGAAGTTTCAAAGGATGCTCGGTCTCATGGCAGCAGCATCCACAGTTCTCCAGCTGGGTCTGCTTCGCATGCGCCCACTGCAGTTCTGGCTACAAGCGCGAGTACCGCGTCGAGCATGGACTTCAGGTCTCTTTCGTCTCAAGGTCGATCAGAAATGCGTCTCAGCACTGATACCCTGGAGAGCGACCGACTGGTACCAGTCAGGTGTAAGCCTGGGGACTTCCTCGAGTGTGAAGGTGGTGTCCACGGACGCCTCCACCTCGGGATGGGGAGCACTGCTCGAGGGCAGACCGTTTTTCGGCCAGTGGTCAGAACGGGAAAAGCTTCTGCACATAAACTGCCTGGAAATGATGGCAGTCGACAACGCGCTGAGGCGCTTTCGTCCCCAAATAGCAGGACACCACGTCTTGGTCCGCTCGGACAACATGTCAGTGGTAGCCTACATAAATCGCCAGGGAGGCATCACATCCCGAAACCTATACAGGTTAGCGAAACGCCTCCTGGTATGGGCTCAGCACAATTTGCGCTCGCTCAGAGCAGCGCATGTGCCTGGCCACCTGAATGTGGGACCAGACAGACTGTCCAGGAACAATGTTCCAGCAGGAGAATGGTCACTGCATCCGCAGACAGTCCAACTGCTGTGGCAGACATTCGGCAGAGCAAAGATAGACCTGTTTGCGTCTCAAGAAAACGCTCACTGCCCGGAATTTTTCTCAAAGAGCAGGGATGCGCTGGCCCACGTCTGGCCCCGCTGCCCGCTCTATGCCTTTCCCCCCATCACGCTCCTACCTCAGGTATTAGAGCGGATCAGGGAAAGCAGATGCTCAGTGTTACTGGTTGCTCCGTTCTGGAAGAACCAGGCTTGGTTCCCAGTTCTTATGCAGCTGACGAGCACTGCCCCATGGCCAATACCAGTGAGGAGGGACCTCCTCTCTCAAGCCAGGGGCTCGATCTGGCATCCTCGCCCGGAGCTTTGGTCCCTACATGCGTGGGCCATCAACGGGTACCCTCTGATATCCCAGAGGGAGTGTTAAACACGATCATGCAGGCTAGAGCTCCCTCTACGAGACGGCTCTATTCCTCAAAATGGTCAGTGTTCTCCAGCTGGTGCACAGCACGCGGCTTTTCACCCCTGGACTGTGGAGTGACGGAGGTTCTCTCCTTCCTACAAGAGCTACTGGATGAAGGCAGAGCCCCATCCACGCTCAAAGTCTATGTGGCGGCTATAGCAGCGTTTTCCAAACCAACGCTTGGTCAGTCACTAGGAAGGAACGATCTGGTCATTCGGTTCCTTAGAGGAGCTAAGAGGTTAAATCCTCCCAGACCTCCCTCAGTCCCCATATGGGACCTTTCTACGGTCTTGGAGGCCATGAAGGGTGCCCCATTTGAGCCTATCCAGTCAGTAGATATCAAACACTTGTCTTTCAAAACGGTGTTTCTTCTGGCTCTCGCTTCAGTGAAGCGCATAGGGGACTTACAAGCGCTCTCAGTGAGCGCGACGTGTATGGAGTTTGGGCCAAATGACTCGAAAGTCATACTCAAACCAAGGCACGGGTACGTCCCTAAATCCCTCAATACACCGTTCAGGGCCCAGGTAATTTCCCTGTCTGCCCTGCCGGTCTCTAACGAGGAGAAGGACGCCAGCTTCCTTTGCCCAGTCAGGGCGCTAAGGGCTTATGAGTCCCGCACGTCTGTTTTCAGACAGACGGAGCAGCTCTTTGTTTCACTCTACGGACGTTCTAAGGGACTCGCCGTTTCGAAACAGAGCCTATCCAGATGGATAGTCGATGCTATAGCGCTGGCTTACACCTCTAAGGGCTTGCAGTGCCCATTAGGTGTCAGAGCGCACTCCACGAGAGGCGTGGCCTCGTCGTGGGCTTGGTCTAGTGGGATTGCCTTGCAAGATATCTGTATGGCGGCAGGCTGGGCCTCCCCGTCTACATTTATAAGGTTTTATAACCTAGAGGTTCCCGCTCTGCAAGCTAAGCTGCTTTCAGTCTAAAAATCGGTACTGTCTGCCCCGAGTACGTCCGGCCCAGAATACCGAAATAGCGCGAGCAACGCTCGTTTAGATCGCGCAGCTCTATGGGCAATGTGTAAGACCCACTATATTCATCAGTCCAGGCCGGGGTCGCCCTGACTGAGTAAATACCATCACTATAACTGTTCTTATAGGATGCTGCATTACAGGAATGATGCTATTCTAGCCACTCTTCCTGGGCTCTCTGTGAGTCACTTATGATCATGTACTACATGAGCCCGGGCACCTGCCCTTGGGACTTTGGTGCTGGATCATAGCATGCACGGCGTTTTACACTGTTTCCCCTAGCGTAAGATTTACGCAGTACGAGAGTACCTCTCGTAAGAGAACGTACTCGGTTACTAACGTAACCTCGGTTCTCTCTAGAGAGGAAACGAGTACTGCGTATCTTGCCGTGCCTGCGCACGCTCCGGTTCGCTCCGGCGATGAAAAACCGGTAAGCTAGCCTTTCGATGCTATATTTATAGCCCCAGGCCACGCCCGTTTCGGCGGGACGTGACGTATGGGGCGCGAAGCGCCCCCATTGGTGATGACGTCACGATAGGGCCTTATCGATAGGCTGCTGCAGTTGCCGCAGGGCAGCCAATAGGCGCGCGAGCTGTCTCGCCTATGTCTGCATGCTGCCGCAACGCGTTTTACATTATTTCAAAATTAAGGATAATTTTTTGGCTTCAGTATCTCGCGGAAAAGAGATTTCCCCTAGCGTAAGATTTTCGCAGTACTCGTTTCCTCTCTAGAGAGAACCGAGGTTACGTTAGTAACCGAGTACGTTTTCCACATACACTTCTCTAAAGTAACATTACATTAAAACAGAGGCGAGACACACCCAGATTTAGGCTGGTCAAGGAGCACGTTTGCTGTTCTAAACGCAAATTCACTTCTTGTCTTTGCAAACCACGTACACTTGAATCTGTGCCGAATATTAGTCGTCACAAACTTGACGCAGACTTGCGGGAACAACATACGAATCCATTTAATCTACTTGGGAAAACAATTTCAGAGTCAGTCAGAATAAAAGCAAATGTAACAATGTATTACGTCAGGTAAATGTGTCACGCCAATTTCATAATCAGTCCAAAGATAATAAATACAAAAACATAAAATGCTCTGGAATAAAGAGAGAAGATGCGAACCTGACATTATAAAATACATGATGCTGAGAGTCTCGGCCACACTCCGCATCACGGGCTAATCTGAGCTACACATCGCCCTGAGCCTCTCGTTGCATTTCTGTTATAGACAGAAACTTCTCTCACATGGAAACATTTGCTAACAATGGGAATTTGCATTCAGAGTTTACACCTTTTGAGAGCAGAATACCATTAGCCTGGAAGACACACCCTCCTCTGTGTGTGAGCTATCTCTAAACTGTGTGTGAGTTATCTCTAAACTGTGTGTGAGCTACCGTAAATCCTCTAATATAGGCCCGGGCCTTTATTTTACTCAAGCGCATTGCGGCCCAGGCCTTTATTGGAAGGAGGCCAGAATTAGAGACAGGCCTTTATTTCTATTTGAGCAAAACGGACTACCAGTAGAACGAATAAAAACGAGATTTTGTGTCTATTTGAACCTATAAAATACTAGGTTAATTTATTGAAAACGTACAGTTACCATATAACATTATGGTATGCATACAGAACATTAACAACAAATAAATATAATATAAATTATATTTTTTTGTGAAAAGCAATGATTCATTTTGTAACAGTATTTGTTCCAGCTTAGCTCCACAACAGCGCGCATCTGTGCATTCATTCATTCATTCATTCATTCACACACACACACACACACACACACACACACACACACACACACACACACACACAGAAATGCGATTCATATTTAAAAAGTCTTTTTGCGTGTAACTTACAGACACTATTGCGATTAGAACAAAGCAAATATAGAACTGACCTATTTCTCAGCTGGATCCGTTCCTCGAAATAATACTTCCAAGCACTTCTGAGGTACATTTTCCAGGATTATTATTACTTAGATAGATGTATTATCCAGCTGATTGTGGGCGTTCACAGGTTTGCGTGGATCGCCTCAGATTATTTGCGTTTGAATAGCGCGCGCTCTCCGTAATTAAGATCAAAGTCAACAGAGTATTTTGAATCTCGAAAAAAAGCGAGCCTATAGCGCCAGCGCGATTGTCGATCCCAGGGGGTTAAAAAATAGATTTTCGCCAAAAATCCTCTTTGGCTCCGCAGCTGCCATGGTAAACAACATTAGCCTACCGGTGACTGAAGTCTCACGTGCGAGTCAAGAGCGAAGTGATTGACATGACCACCAGGCTACCGTAGCTATGGCTTGGATTCATTAACAAACATTGCCCCTGTAATGTTTACGATTTATAACATGTGACGTTATGTTATATTATTTCCACATGTGATATGTTTTAGTTTGAAAGCGGACATTGTTCATTCAGTCCACAAAGGGGCGCGTTAGTTTTGGTTCTGTTGTGTTTGGACTGCGTAAGCGGGATAGAAGAAAACGGATCGAAAAAAATAGAAATGTAAACAATTGCAACGGAGATTTATAAGTTCACTAAAAGATCTAAAAGCTGCTTTGCTGTGTCAGAGTTTTATTCAGAAACTTTACACTGGCGACGAGGATTCAACTTTTACCCCCTCTCTTCGAACATGGAAGCTACACTGCCGTCATTCCCTGCTTTTGATATCACTGACGATCAAAACTCCTCCATCCGCTGGAAGAAGTGGTTGCAGCGCTTTGAAAACTTCATAGTTGCTCTGGATATAAAAGATAATACAAGGAAACGTGCAATGCTTTTGCATTATGCTGGAGATGGTGTACAGGACATTTTTGACACACTTTCTGACACCGGAGAAGCAAAGGACTATAAATGCGCAAAAGACAAGCTAAGTGAGTACTTTTCCCCTAAAATTAACATCGCCTATGAGACTTACAAATTCAGACAAGCCAAACAACTAGCAGGGGAAACACTTGACTCCTATCACGTAAGGCTACGGCATTTAGCAGCAACATGTGATTTTCCGGATGTTGAAAGAGAGATTAAAACTATGATCATTCAAACGTGCACGTGCAATAAATTGCGGCGTCAAGCACTACAGCAACCGGAGATGACGTTGACGGGCCTCCTGTCACTCGGCAGAACCATAGCACTTGCTGAGACTCAAGCATCAGGAATGGAACAAACACAACAAGGTGCAGTACAAGAAAATCCACGGGAAGACGTTATGGCCGTTGAAATGGGAAGAGGGGCGGGAAAGAAAAGATGCTACAACTGCTCCGGTACCTTTCCACACCTTGAGGGAATGGTATGCCCAGCACGGGGGAAAAGATGCAACGCTTGTGGAAAACAAGGACATTTTGCAAAATGTTGTCGCTCTAAATGGCCACAAAACAACATCAGAGGCAGACATGAAGTGCATTATGTACACACCAGTGGAAACAGCAGCACTACATCCCAAACAGCAGGTACCGCAGACACAGAGTCCTCTGAGGAATATGTATACACAATTACCCGACCAAAAACGAATCTCCCACATGCAAAGATAAAGGTCAGTGACTGTAATATAAAAGTGATGCTTGATTCTGGAGCAACTGTAAACATCATTGATGAAGCAACTTATCAGAGACTGAGACGTAAGCCCTCACTCACTAAATGCACAATTCCCATCTTTCCGTATGGTTCAAGCACCCCACTGCCTACCCTGGGAAAATTCACCTCACTGGTGGAATCCAAATCACGATTCACAAACGCAACTTTCCAAGTACTTCAAGGCAGTAACGGCAGTTTACTTGGCTATGACACTGCCAGTCAATTGGGACTAATCAAAGTTGCTAACACACTCCACACAGCTCCAGAGCAGTCAGTGCAGTCACCACAGCCTATGACAACCTCAAACCAGACGGAGATGAACGCAATTGGTGATCTCCTCACTGAGTATGGTGACCTCTTTTGTGGGATGGGAAAATTAAAGGACTTTCAAGTCAAGCTGCACATAAAGAAAGACGTTCCTCCAGTCACGCAACCTCACAGAAGAGTACCGTTCCATATCAGGAAGCGAATTGAAGCTGAATTACAACGTTTAGAGAAACTTGACATCATCGAAAAAGTGGACGGGCCCACTCCATGGGTTTCTCCAATTGTTCCTGTTCCAAAGCCAAAAGACCCAGAAGCAGTGCGAATTTGTGTGGACATGAGGATACCAAATCAAGCCATCGAACGAGAAAGACATCTCACACCTACAGTAGATGACGTAATACAAGCGCTCAATGGAGCCAGGTTCTTCTCAAAACTGGATTTAAACTGTGGATATCATCAGCTGGAACTGGAGCCATCATCACGATATATCACAACATTCTCCACTCATGTAGGACTGCGACGTTATAAAAGACTGAGTTTTGGAGTGTCCTCGGCAGCAGAGGTATTTCAAAATGCAATTCAGCAAGCCCTGGATGGTATCCCAGGAGTTATTAATCTGAGTGATGACATTCTGGTGTTTGATAGAACGAAAGCTAGCCACGATCAAGCTTTAAGGGCAACATTTCAGCGACTTAAGGAGAAGAACCTGACTCTTAACAAGGCCAAATGCTCCTACGCACAAACCACTTTGGACTTCTTTGGTTACACATTCTCAGATGGGGGTTTTTCTCCTGATCCCAAGAAAGTTCAGGCGCTACATGATGCTGCTGCCCCAACCAATGCCAGCGAGGTCCGCAGTCTTCTCGGCATGGCAAATTACAGTGCCCGCTTCATCAAAGATTTTGCCACTATAAACTCAACCTTTGAGGGAACTTACAAAAAAACAGGTTCGCTGGACTTGGACAGAGGAACACCAGAAGTGCCTTGATAAAATGAAACAAAGTCTAACAAGTGATGCTGTCATGACATATTTTGACCCGTACAAACTAACTGAACTGGTGGTTGATGCAAGTCCCGTGGGTCTTGGGGCCGTGTTGGCACAGAGAAATGGCCAATATGAACCAGCCAGAGTGATAAGCTATGCAAGCAGAGCCCTGTCACCCATCGAACAAAAGTACTCACAAACCGAACGTGAGGCTCTTGCTATTGTGTGGGGCTGTGAGCATTTTCACATGTATCTTTATGGGGCACCATTTACCCTTGTCAGTGACCACAAACCTTTGGAATGGATTTTCAATAACCCCAAATCCAAGCCGCCTGCTCGTATAGAACGCTGGAGTCTACGCCTTCAGCTTTACAACTACACAGTCCGTTACAAGTCTGGCAAGGACAACCCAGCGGATTACATGTCACGCCACCCCACACGTTTCACATGTCTTTCAGGAGGTTTCAAACACCGAACAACAAGTGGAAGAATACGTCAACTTCCTTACTGAAAACGCCGTCCCTAAGACAATGACATTAACAGAAATTCAGCATGCAACCACAGCTGACCCCACTCTATGCAAAGTCATCCAATTCATCAAAGAAGGCTCATGGGGGTCGCTGTCTGTAAAACAGGATTTTGCTGATGGAGTTGATGGTGCTGTAATGAAATCATTCCATAAAATCAAAGATGAACTGACAGTAAATGCAACTGATGACACTGTACTGCGTGGCACAAAGATCGTAATCCCTCAATCGTTACAAGTCAGGGCGATATCACTTGCACACGAAGGCCACCAGGGGCTGGTCAAAACAAAGAAACTGATCAGGGAGAAAGTTTGGTTCCCTGGCATTGACAGACAGGTAGAAACCATGATAGCTGGCTGCATCCCATGTCAGGCCGTCGTGCCCAATCACACACAAGAACCTCTCCGCATGTAGATTAGGATGATTCTGAGGGGAGACTTGCGTCTCGATAGCACACAAGAGCGAGTTCAAATGTGAATTCCCTTGGTTCTCTCAGAGAGTTGCCCTCTCTTCCTGTTCTTCCAGTCTGACACTCATATATAAGTAAATGCTGTGGTTGAGTGAGTATTCGGGTTGGGCGTTTAATGATGCTGTGGTTTAAAGTGCTTGTTTTATATTTTGCATACTATGAAAATGTGGATTAAACAGACCTTGAACTGTAAACAAACATAAACTGTCTAATCAGACCATGTGTTATACAGCCAATGACAGAAACTGACGAGCAGTTGTGTGTGTGTGTGTGTGTGTGTGTGTGTGTGTGTGTGTGTGTGTGTGTGTGTGTGTGTGTGTGAGAGAGAGAGTGTGCTGCCTTCTTCCCCATGGGAAAAAGTTGGTGTAGATTTTTGTGGTCCGTTCCCCTCCGGTGATTACCTTTTGGTGGTCATTGATGAATACTCCAGATATCCAGAGGTGGAGATTCTGCAATCCACGTCAGCCAGAGCCACAATTCCTAAACTTGACAAAATATTCTCGACACTGGGAATTCCGCTAGAGGTCAAAACAGACAATGGCCCACCCTTCCAAAGCTCAGAATTTGCAAATTTCGCAACATATCTAGGCTTCAGACATAGGAAGATAACTCCACTCTGGCCTCAGGCTAATGCAGAGGCTGAACGTTTTATGCGTACCCTTGAAAAGGCTATACGTGCTACACATGTTGAAGGCCGCCCATGGAAACAGACTCTATACGCGTTCCTCCGAAATTACCGTGCCACGCCTCACTGTTCGACTGGAATGGCTCCTGCTGATGTGCTGTTTGGGAGGCCCCTTCGAATCAAGCTACCTGGATCTCCTCTTTCCTTCCAGTCTCTGACGCATGCACCACTACGACAGGCAGATGCCCTGGCAAAGAACAGGATGAAACAAAATGCTGACCGGATGCGCCGTGTTGCTCCGTTGGCTCTGAGAGTGGGCGATGTGGTCCTGTGTCGTCAAAAGAAGGAAGGGAAGCTATGCCCTGCCTACAACCCCCAGCCATACAAGGTTATTGCTGTCAAAGGTTCCATGGTGACAGCCAAATGCAATAACCATGTCATCACCAGAAATTCATCCCACTTCAAGACTCTACCAGCAAATGCAAAGCACTCCTCTCAGTCGTGTGGTTTGAAAGTCATGAGTGGTGGACAAGATGCCATGAACTGGACTGAAACTCTTCCTGAACAAACCCCAGAACCCTTAGCCCCTGACCCCCCTGGGTCACAGTCACCTGTTCGCAGATACCCAGTCAGGATGAATAGAAGACCCCCATCACACCTCACTGACTTTAAATAATGTGGACAGTTTAAAAAAAAAAAAAAAAAAAGTAACGAAAGGAGGGTTGTAATGTTTACGATTTATAACATGTGACGTTATGTTATATTATTTCCACATGTGACGTGTTTTAGTTTGAAAGCGGACATTGTTCATTCAGTCCACAAGGGGGCGCGTTAGTTTTGGTTCTGTTGTGTTTGGACTGCGTAAGCGGGAGAGAAGAAAACGGATCGAAAAAATAGAAATGTAAACAATTGCAACGGAGATTTATAAGTTCACTAAAAGATCTAAAAGCTGCTTTGCTGTGTCAGAGTTTTATTCAGAAACTTTACAGCCCCCCTGTGGTATTTGCATGTTACTATCACAAGCATAATGTTGTGGCCTGCCCAGAAAAACGTTGGTTCTAATAATAGCCCCGGCCACTATTAAAGACCTGCCTTTATTTACCTCCGCCGATAGCGAGACCGGCATATGTTAGAGACCCGGCCGCTAATGGAATACAGGCTAATATTAGAGGATTTACGGTATATCTAAACTGTGTGTGAGCTATCTCTAAACTCTTAAAAACTTTATTACGTTTTGGTTAACTTCTGTGGGAATGAGACCTTTGTACCAGTCGCACTGAGACATGTCAAACGTGTAATACTGTATGATAATTATTCACATTAAACCATATAGATTCTTGGGTGAATGTTGGTGATCTCAGCGTGAGGGAGAGGGAGTGGGGGAACGGGGGGGGGGGGGTAGATTAGGATGATTCTGAGGGGAGACTTGCGTCTCGATAGCACACAAGAGCAAGTTCAAATGTGAATTCCCTTGGTTCTCTCAGAGAGTTGCCCTCTCTTCCTGTTCTTCCAGTCTGACACTCATATATAAGTAAATGCTGTGGTTGAGTGAGTATTCGGGTTGGGCGTTTAATGATGCTGTGGTTTAAAGTGCTTGTTTTATATTTTGCATACTATGAAAATGTGGATTAAACAGACCTTGAACTGTAAACAAACATAAACTGTCTAATCAGACCATGTGTTATACAGCCAATGACAGAAACTGACGAGCAGTTGTGTGTGTGTGTGTGTGTGTGTGTGTGTGTGTGTGTGTGTGAGAGAGAGAGTGTGAGTGTGAGTTATCATCCTCCTGCCCAGAAATCACCTGAATCTACCAGAACAAACCACAAATTATAAACCAGTCCCCATCAAGTTGTTACCGTGTGAAGTGAGGAAAGTCTCACAGTGAACGTGTGTGTGTGTGTAGGAGCTCGATTGTGTTAAATCCAATTTGGCTGCCGATTGTTGTTCTTTTTATTCCTCTCGTCTTCCCACAATAATGCACCGGTTTATTTGTGTCTCGCGAACCCCGCAGTGTGTGCATGTGATGTCATCCTGCGTCAGAAGTCTGATCGTCCAATCACATCGCTCGGTTCCTCTCATTAACTCAGTTAGCTGGTTATTTAACAGACAACAGCCTCTTCTTGTCTCTAGTTTATTGGCTCTGCAGTCGAGTAAGTGTCCTGACGAGAGTTTCTCTGTAATCATCAGTTCATGTTTCACTAGTACACACACACACACACACACAGATGTGAATGCTTGTCCAATGCAGTCCTGATGAATGTTCTTCACATGCACTCTTGTGTTGGTGTGACGGTACAAATGATGCATTTCAGAACGCAACAACACACAAAATTGAGCATTGTAGACAGAAACAGGGTTCATACCAGGTGCTGAAAATGCTTGAATTTGACTTTGAAATGTAAGTCCTGGAAAACCCTTGAAAACACATATTTATGAAAAGGTTCTTGAAAAGCGCTTGAATTATTGAAAGACAATATATGTGAAATTAGGTAGTGTTTAATTTTATCGATAAAACTATCTTTTCACACATAATGAAGCTGCAGCTTGTCTGATATAGAGGCATTTCGCATGGCTATGAGTGTGATATTGCTCATAAATATCAGAGTATATGAAACAGCTTTTATTCTTCAGATCAATCATATATTCATGAGAAAAAATCAGTTTGAAAAAAGAAAGCGATATCTTTATCATAGAATCCTTTCAGTGGTTAAAGTTTCCACAGTCACTGCATCCGCTGCACTTTATATGTATCGTTTTGTTTAATAGTTTCTTTTTATTTATCTATTTACCTTTTTTAGAATTTGAAAGATAATAAAGATATTGTTTGATAAGTGCGATCTCTGATTGGAAATCCTTGAAAACCAAAAAAGTAGTGCTTGAAAAGCCCTTGAATTTTATTTGACAGTACCAGTACAAACCCTGCAGAAATCTCACATCCTCCCAGAGCAAATAAATATGTTCTAAGAACGTTTTGCTAACATCTTATAAAACATTATTTCTAAATGTTCTCTGACCGTTCAAATCGTCTTTTCTTGGTTATACGATCGTTAAGTGAACATTCTATTGTATCTTTCTTCACACATTATGGAATGTTACATTTGAATGTTCTCTGAACGTTCCGAAACAAGTCGTTACATTTAAAAAACTTTACATGAACGTCCAACTGAAACATTCCATGAACGCTGTATAAATAATGTTTTTTGTGCTAACGTTTTGAGAACATTATTAAAGACCACATGACTTTTAACAAATGTTTTATGAACGTTACTGGAAGTATGTTTGTATATCTTTACAAAACCATGGCATAATGTGAGCTAGCACAAGCTCTCGAGCTCGAACAGCATCTTCAGTGTCCCTGATGCCCGGCGTCGATGGGAACAATCGCAGTGAACGTTCTCATGGGGTGTTCTGTTACTATCACTGATGATCTGACAGGTCAGAAACACTGAGGAGCTTCTGTTCTTCAGCTGATCTGAAACACGTCCATCTAATCATGATCGCTGAGCACTTTAAATTACAACCACATTCTGCCTTCCGGTGACGCAAATGCCACAAAATGCAGGCTTATGTTAATGCAGCAAACTCAAGACGTCGCAGGAGGCGTTCAGAAAGCAGATGCTTCACATATATTGTGATTTTCTCATTCATATAATTCCCAAATATATTGGTCCATTATTTCCCGTTATGTAACAGAATGCAGTGGAAGAAATTTCTGCAGGAGTTAATTAAATCACTTTTTTTCCTCAAAATGATCAATATCACACTGCATCTGGGCATCTTAGTGTTGTTGTTTTTGTCAATTTCATTATTAGGTGATGTGTCATTATTGTAATACAGTACTATTGCAGATATTAACCCTTGTGCATCAATTAAAAAAGTTACTCATAGGTCCTTAGTGGACAAAAATGTCTTGAAAAATGTGAAGCTGGGGAGCAGAGACTTAAGTTCGGTCAGGTTAAGACTGGCAAATTATTGTTGAATAAAAAGTGAAGTTTAAAAAGTGAAACCCCAAAAAATTTTTTGGAGGTTTAAGTCTATGAAAATGATTCATGAACATTTTATATAATATATATATATATATTATGAAACATGTTGAACTCTAAAACTGCTAGAAAATTAAAGTCGTGTTCCCAATTTCAAGTTATCTCAAAACAGCTTTCAGTGAGATTTTGATTGGGCGCAGTTCCACATTTTCCCCATTAGTTGCAGCAAAACTCCACTGGGACACAGTGGTTGGATTCGGGATTTGCAGTAGAGTTTCTCTCTCTCAAATATTACAACACAATTATTTTATTACACACATACAAACCACACTCTGACATCCATACCAACACAATTATAGCAGTGTAATTTATAGCAAGTATTTGCTTTATTGGCCAAACCTGAGAAAATGGCACCACCTGCACATTTTTTTCTTCCAAAATTAAAATTTTTAAGCTTTGCCAACAGAATGAAAGTATATTAACAAAGATTGCATCAGTTTATAGTTAAACAGCCCTGGCAGCCCCCAGTTTCAATAGGGGACATTTTTGTCCTTAAGATCCTGAGTGGAACTATTTTGTGTTACTAGTGCAAAATAGATTTATTAAAGGAAATGGGGGTGAAATAGTAAAATTCCAATAAAAATACAAACCTGTGCCAAAATTTATGCATTTGGCAATAACAGGGAAAATCATCTCAAAAACTAAACTGAAAAAGACAAAAATGTCCATAAGGTCACACAAGGGTTAAAAATATTGTCAAATGCACAGAGAACTTAAAAGTATTTGTGTAAAATGAAGCTTGTGGACTAACACACATTATTATCAGTATCACACTTAAAGGGATAGTTCAGCCAAAAATGAAAATTAGCCCATGATTTACTCTCCCTCAAGTCATCCTAGGTGTATATGACATTCTTCTGTCAGACGAACACAATCAGAGTTATATAAAAAAATGTCCTGGCTCTTCCAAGCTTTATAATGGCAGTGAATGGCCGTTTCTGTTTTGGAGTCCATAAAAGTGCATCTCTCCATGATAAAAGTGCATCTATTCATCATAAAAGAGCATCTGTCCATCATAAAAGTGCATCTGTCCATCATAAAAGTGCATCTGTCCATCATAAAAGTGCATCTGTCCATCATAAAAGTGCATCTACCCGTCATAAAAGTGCATCTGTCCATCATAAAAGTGCATCTATCCATCATAAAAGTGCATCTACCCATCATAAAAGTGCATCTATTCATCATAAAAGAGCATCTGTCCATCATAAAAGTGCATCTCCATCATAAAAGTGCATCTATTCATCATAAAAGAGCATCTACCCATCATAAAAGTGCATCTATCCATCATAAAAGTGCATCTATTCATCATAAAAGAGCATCTATCCATGATAAAAGTGCATCTATCCATCATAAAAGTGCATCTATTCATCATAAAAGAGCATCTGTCCATCATAAAAGTGCATCTCCATCATAAAAGTGCATCTATTCATCATAAAAGAGCATCTACCCATCATAAAAGTGCATCTATTCATCATAAAAGAGCATCTATCCATGATAAAAGTGCATCTACCCATCATACAAGTGCATCTATTCATCATAAAAGAGCATCTATCCATGATAAAAGTGCATCTATCCATCATAAAAGTGCATCTGTCCATCATAAAAGTGCATCTATCCATCATAAAAGTGCATCTATCCATGATAAAACTGCATCTGTCCATCATAAAAGTGCATCTCCATCATAAAAGTGCATCTATCCATCATAAAAGTGCATCTATTCATAAAAAAGTGCATCTGTCCATCATAAAAGTGCATCTCCATCAAAAAAAGTGCATCTGTCCATCATAAAAGTGCATCTATCCATCATAAAAGTGCATATTATTTATTTCACTTTTATGATGGACAGATGTTTGGAATATAAAGCTTGGAAGAGTCAGGACATTTATTAATATAACTCTGATTGTGTTCGTCTGAAAGAAGAATGTCATATACACCTAGGATGACTTGAGGGTGAGTAAATCATGGGCTAATTTTCATTTTTGGCTGAACTATCCCTTTAATATGAGTATGTAAGATTGTTTGGCTAGAGTCTCTGAGCTCTGTTTCTCTCTCTCTCCTGTTTCTCAGGATGAAAATGAGACGTCACAGGGTTTTCTTGATTTGCACCGTGGGACTGTGTGTCATTTCCTTCCTGCATTACTACAAGGCTCTCCACTACGTGTCCCTGCTGAGGGAGCTGTCGGCACCCTACCCTAACATCAAGTCCTTCATCATGGTGACGGGTTTCTTCTGGAAGGAGGGCTCGACCCCGCTGGCGAGCGCGTCCCCTGAGGAAGGGCCTCGGGTCGGAGCGGTTCTGGATCTCGACACCGGACAGGAGCCCGAAGCACCACAGCCCTGGAAGAGACCTGAAGATCTGCAGCGCACTACTGAGGTACTGGGACTCTTCTTCTCTACAGTCCTCTACAGAAACTGTCCATCTTAAAGGTGCAGTGTGTAATGTTTAGCGGCATCTAGTGGTGAGGTTTCGAATTGCACCCAACAGAAGTTACGGTGGCCGACGGGAAAAGACGTTGTCCTCTGAGACAGCAGAGAGTAGTTCAGCAATGAGGTTTCTTTTCAAAGATAAATTAAGAAATTAGGTTTACTTAATTATTCAGTAAAATTATGTTATTGCGTGTCAGTGTTTTATTCGCTGACTTTAGCTCGCTTCTTTACACGGAGAACAACATAGTGGGACTGGGACTGATCTTCTGTAAAGTCGTGTCCTGCAACACTGGTCAGTCGGACAGTAGTCCCGCCCCAAACTCGTGTGATTGGTTGAGTCAGAAGTTGACATGTCCACAGATCAACTTATGAATGTCTACAGACAATGGCATCAAACCAAAACTTGCATGAGAACAACTATGATGCATGAATAGTATAATAATCAGGGTTTGAAACTGACCTGAAGATCTGCAGCGCAGGAGCTCCGGCACCACTGAGGCACTGGGACTGTTCTTCTGGAGGGCGGGGACAATAAATCGATGCATCGTGAATTGAGAAATGACTCTGGATCGATTACAATTTTCTTCCGAATGCATCGCGATTCTCTCTCGAATCGATTCTGAGCGTATTTTGTAACAGCAGATGACACTGCGTACTCTAGAAACAGCCTTAATCTGCTGGCTTCCAATGCCTTACACACACACACACCACTTGAACCTTCTATAAAATAATCATTCATAAAGTTCGAAAAGGTTGAAGCGAATTACAAGGGTGTTTGCAGTGGGATGTTCAAATTAATCTCGCGTCACAAAAGCAAAAGTACATTCTCAGACTCAGCCGAACTTCTTCGTGAGCATTTGAGCGTGCAGTTTAAAACTAGCCTAGAGCGCCATCTGCTGTTCAAAACCAAGCTCAGAATTGGAATCGATCCTCAAATCGCGATGCATTGATATATTGTCCCAACCCCATTCTTCTGTAAGGTTGTGCCCTGCAACTCTCCCCTTCTGTCATTGGTCAGTCGGACAGATAGTCCCGCCCCAAACTTATGTGATTGGTTGAGTCAGAAGTTGACATGTCAGGCTGCTTAAAGCCTCACAGAGAGATCAACTTATGAATGTCTACGGACGATTCCCTCATGTCACGATTCAATACATATCACGATACTGAACTCACGATACGATATTATTGCGATAATCCAAGACATATGATAAAAGGTTAACAATAAATGTACTGTTGATTAAAATTCTAAATTTGGTTTTACATTGTGTGTGTAAATGAACAGGCTTGGACTTGGTGCTGGAAACCCAAAGCAGGACAATAGAGACACCAGAATAACAATATTCATGATTATGAAGCTGAAAATACAGAATTATTTTAGATGAAATATTCATGCTATCACTCTGTCACTGACTTTATTATGATTATTTTTTAAATAATGTAGGCCACTTTTTACTGGTACCATCAGATATTTGGCATTATCAGGACTCACAATATTCCCCCATTGCATTATTATACATTATATTAAACATTATATAGAAGTTTAATGAAGTACTGAAGATTTCATTTTGAGTGAATTATCCACAATACAGATTGCCACTATCCACGATACATATTGAGGCATTTTTGTATTGCGATATATTGTGACACGAATAACGAATTACCTGAAAAACCACCTCATGCGAGCGTAAAAACCTTTTTGCTATATATGGGAGTTTTTGTAAAATTGACGTGTTTCCATTGGCCGTATTTTCAATTCGCAATTTGAAGGGTAATGGAAACGCGGCAAGTGAAACTGTCCAGATTCTGCTGTCTGTGAGTCTTCTAATGGTGCTTGTTCTCCATTAATCAGGTCCATAAGGGAGGTTTGGTCGCCAGCATCCCGACCCACCAGAACCCCGACAAGCAGAGAGAAGCTGGCGTGAGAGTCGCAGTGAACAAGCTTCATCCGCGTCGCGCGTCGACTCCAGACCCGCTGGAGTCCCTGGGCGACCTTCACCGGCGCACACACACGCTCCAGGACGACCACACACCGTATTTCATCCGCACCAAAGCGGGAGCGCTGTGCTTTCGTCAGGGAACAGAGTCAGCGCTGGCGAAAGACGAGACGCTGAGAGCCAAACCTAGCATTGGTGGAATGAGCCAGCGGAGAATATTACAAAAACCTGACGAGTCAAAGACTCAAGCGAAATCAGTGGAAGAATCGGGTCTCGCTCGAGGGAGGCCGAAGCGTGGGAAGCGTCTGGTTAAGTGTGTGTGTCGACCGGGATGGCATGGATCTTACTGTGGCGTTCCCACAATGGTGTATCACTCAAATCTCCCCACGAAAGAGCGGCTGACGCCACGCGAGACGCCAAGACGCGTCATAAACGCCATTAACGTGAACCACGAGTTCGACCTGTTGCACGTGCGCTTCCGCGAGCTCATCCAAGCCGTGGATCTATTCCTCGTGTGCGAATCCAACTTCACGGCGTACGGAGAACGGCGTCCACTCAGATTCCTGCATTTGTTGCTCAACGGAACATACGATTATGTTCGGCACAAGATCCTCTTCGTTTTCCTGGATCATTTCCCGGACGGGGGTCGACAAGATGGATGGATCGCCGACGATTATCTGCGCACGTTTCTGACTCGCGACGGCATGGCTCGCATATCGGGTTTACGTCCCGATGACGTTTTTCTAATCAACGATGCTGATGAAATTCCGGCTCATGAAGGAGTTCTTTTCCTAAAGCTTTTCGATGGATGGACGGAGCCGTTTGCAATCCACATGAGGAAATCCCTGTATGGGTTTTTCTGGAAGCAACTCGGCTCGCTCGAGGTTGTGTCCGGGTGTACCATCGGCATGCTAAGGGATGTCTATGATAACGATGGGATTCGGCTTCGACGTAGGGAATACTACACCATGCCGGGATTTCGGAAGTACGAAAACGACACCGGACACATTTTGGTCCAGTGGTCAATCGGAAGTCCGTTTCATTTCGCAGGCTGGCACTGCTCCTGGTGTTTCACGCCAGAGGGAATTCACTTTAAACTCATTTCGGCCCAAAACGGGGATTTTCCTCGCTGGGGCGACTACGAGGACAAGCGGGATCTTAACTACATCCGGGATCTGATCCGAACGGGGGGTTGGTTTGACGGATCTGTGCAGGAATACCCGCCATCGGACCCTAAGGAACATATGTACGCCCCAAAATACATGTTTGATCATTACGATCACTACCGCTACTTGTTGGAGAATCCGTACGCCAGGCCAGGAGGCGCATAGATAAGGATCAAATGTTTGGGAGAGAAGAGACCGCCGTCCTGTTACTCGTTCCTCTTCTCTGATTGGCTCTTAAGACCCTCCCAAAACCGTCCAATGGATGAACGCTTCATGTGAACACAGGCCTTGCAGAGAACAACAAACCTTTCTGTTTTGGCCGATGTTTACCTGAGGGACTCTGTTCCTCCTGTGTTCATTGTACATGACTGTGTGTGTGTGTGAGAGAGAGAGCGAATGTGTGTGTGTATGTGTGTGAGTGAATTTCATTGGTGCACAGACTTTCTCGCTTGCACTTCAGAATCGAAAAAAAGAAAACTCATTGCACAAATGCCACATTTTTGGGTTTGCTGACAGCTTGTAAATTCCTCCAAACTCCAAACTACTCAGTCAGAAAAAAAATGTGTGTATCATTGTGAGCCTTTCTGAATGAGGTTGTAGACGAGAGAGAGAGAGAGAGAGAGAGAGAGAGAGAGAGAGAGACCATTAGAGAGAAACAGAGCTTTGTTTGAGCTCTGACGGAGCTGATATGTGAGATTCGCTCAGACAGAACACAAACGATCTTCCTGTTGGAGAAATCCTTGCGGAAAACATCCTAAAGCTGGAAAACAAGCTGTAAAAAAAAAAAAAATCATCAGCTATTAAGCCTGCGATAATGTGAATCATCCATGTGGTGCACAAGAAAGAGAAGACACCTGATAAAATAAGACAAACACAGTGGCTCTGTTACAGGCGAGTCTGCATGTTAAGGCATCAAGGACTCAAAGGTGGTTTCAAATCATATTCTGCCTTCTAAGAAACATACAGCCCAACCTAAAATCATTCAGACACCAGATATAATTTATGATATTATTTTACCTGTGTGTGCAGGACACTATAGTTCATTTATGTAAGTGAGGAGAGCAAAATGAACTTTGACATATTATACCCAAACATTCTTCATACAGTGACTACCAGTAACATTTTATAAAGATTTGGGACCAAAAATGATTGGGACACTTTGAGCTGATCATGTTTTGCTGAAGTGTTTTGTCTTTAATTGCTAATGCTCTTTTTACACACAGACTGAACAAAATGAAGCATTGCTTGGTGATTGGTTGAGCTGAACTGGTATTATCTAATTGTGTAGTTAAATTTAACAGCTGACAGATATTCAACATAATTCATGTGTGAGACAGTCTAACAGAAGGACGGACAAAACCAGTCAAATATCAACTGAGTTCATAACTCTGAGTTCTGCTCATATTTTATTACCATTTTCTAAAGTATAGTGAATAAACTGTGATAATGTGAGAAATGTTGAAGGAGTCTGAATACATTTAGGTTGGACTGTATCTTTGGCCATATTCTACAATTCTTAATTTAGAAGAAGGCATGAGTCAAGAATGCATTGCGACAAGTGATAATAAATGCAATGTGTTCAAGACCAAAAAGCATTAAAATCCAATGTTTATTTTTATGCTTTTAATGAATTTGCCAGTGCACTGCAGCTCGCCGAGCTTCTGGAACAGAGCCATGTGGTGTTTGGTGGTCTTGGCTCTCGAGTTTTAAATTAAAGTGAGAATGGGGAAACAGTTTCTTACGAAATCCTGTGCTGGAAATTCCCTGTTCTCAGTGCAGTGAAGCCATCTGATCGCATCCGAGATCTCCGGGGAATTACATTTACACAGCGGCACCAGAGATCTGAGGATCTGCAGAAGATTTGATACGTTCTGGGATGTTTTATACTGGGGCTGTTAAAGTCAACATGAAATCAACAGTGGCTGTCTTAACTGAGGTTGCTGCTCTTATTGTGAATGATTCATTGTCATTATTTTGAAGAAATATAGATGACGTCAATCCCTCTTTTTTTATCAACCACCTTCATATAAAGACACATTGTCATAATCATTTGTTAACAAACAAATATTCATTACTTCAATGAGCTCATTGTTTCTGCCTTACATTGTTTAAATTAATACATTTTTAGCTACATAGCTAGCTATGTACATTTCTGAAATACATAACTTAGAGTTTCCTCTAATAACAGATCTCTCTAAATTGTAATGTGGACTCGTGCATTTTCTGTAAAGCTGCTTTGAAACGATGTGTATTGTGAAAAGCGCTATAAATAAATGTAAATTGAATTGAATTGAACATTATGAAGAAAATCGAGTCCCATCCTACATTTATTCTCATTGAATGTTCAGTCTCTTTGCACAAAAAAAAAGTCGTTTCATGTTGACTTTAGGCTCCAAAATGGTTAGTCATAAATAAACTCTCCTAGACATATGATTAAAGTAGTATAGGGAATCATTTCTGTGTCAGACACACGCTGCTAGAAACAGATATAGGAACTCTTTGGGACATAGAAGAGAAATAAATATCACCAGAAGTCGAGGGTCATGAACTCGCTAGTGGCTGTGAAACTATAATGACACACAGCCTAAAGATAGAACGAGCGTTAGATGTCCTGAAGACATCACAGATCTCAGCAGAGAGACAGGTGCACAATCTCAGTCCACATGCGTTTATGGGATCACACTGGGAGTGCAGTGCGGCCGTGACCCCTCGTCTGTCCTCGAAATGCGAATTTAGCCTTCATGCGCGCAGTAAATGTGCTTGAGACGAGCCAGCATGAGCTGCAAACCAATCCGCATCGACGCTCCAAATCTGTGTCCAATCCGCATGGACGCTCCAAATCTGTGTCCAATCCGCATGGACGCTCCAAATCTGTGTCCAATCCGCATGGACTCTCCAAATCTGTCCAATCCGCATGGACTCTCCAAATCTTTGTCCAATCCACATCGACGCTCCAAATCTGTGTCCAATCCGCATCGACGCTCCAAATCTTTGTCCAATCTGCATGGACTCTCCAAATCTGTCCAATCCGCATGGACTCTTCAAATCTTTGTCCAATCCACATCGACGCTCCAAATCTGTGTCCAATCCGCATGGACGCTCCAAATCTGTGTCCAATCCGCATGGACTCTCCAAATCTGTGTCCAATCCGCATGGACTCTCCAAATCTTTGTCCAATCCGCATCGACGCTCCAAATCTGTGTCCAATCCGCATCGACGCTCCAAATCTTTGTCCAATCCGCATCGACGCTCCAAATCTGTCCAATCCGCATCGACGCTCCAAATCTTTGTCCAATCCGCATGGACTCTCCAAATCTGTGTCCAATCCGCATGGACTCTCCAAATCTGTGTCCAATCCGCATCGACGCTCCAAATCTTTGTCCAATCCGCATGGACTCTCCAAATCTGTCCAATCCGCATGGACTCTCCAAATCTTTGTCCAATCCACATCGACGCTCCAAATCTGTGTCCAATCCGCATCGACGCTCCAAATCTGTCCAATCCGCATAGACGCTCCAAATCTGTCCAATCCGCATCGACGCTCCAAATCTGTCCAATCCGCATTGACGCTCCAAATCTGTGTCCAATCCGCATCGACGATCCAAATCTGTCCAATCCGCATCGACGCTCCAAATCTGTCCAATCCGCATCGACGCTCCAAATCTGTCCAATCCGCATCGACGCTCCAAATCTGTCCAATCCACATCGACGCTCCAAATCTGTGTCCAATCCGCATTGACGCTCCAAATCTGTGTCCAATCCGCATCGACGCTCCAAATCTGTCCAATCTGCATCGACGCTCCAAATCCGTCCAATCCGCATCGACGCTCCAAATCTGTCCAATCCGCATCGACGCTCCAAATCTGTCCAATCCGCATCGACGCTCCAAATCTGTGTCCAATCCGCATCGACGCTCCAAATCTGTCCAATCCGCATCGACGCTCCAAATCTGTGTCCAATCCGCATGGACGCCCCAAATCTGTCCAATCCGCATGGACGCCCCAAATCTGTCCAATCCGCATGGGAATACATTCGAAATATTGACCTTTAGTGATGCAATTGCATCAAATTCTTATCCTGAAACATGCGTG
Source organism: Leuciscus leuciscus (assembly GCF_965113295.1). NCBI lineage: Eukaryota > Metazoa > Chordata > Actinopteri > Cypriniformes > Leuciscidae > Leuciscus > Leuciscus leuciscus. The sequence continues at coordinate 41,525,519 of NC_138738.1, read as the reverse complement.
AACGAACTGGCTTCATTCAACCTTAATCTGTTCACATCTGCATATCGAGCAGCTTACATGAGCAGGAATATCGTTAATAATGGCCTTATGAATGATCTTATGTAACTCATATCTGGACAATTATGTCTCTTACACTGCCGTTCAAAGGTAATGGATCGGTACGATTTTTTATGTTTTTAAAAGAAGTCTCTTCTGCTCACCAAGGCTGCATTTATTTGATTAAAAATACAAACAAAACCATTAATATTGTGAAATATTATTGTAATGTAAAACAGCTGTTTTCGATGTGAATATATAGTCAAATGTAATTTATTCCTGTGATCAAAGCTGAATTTAATAAATTACACTTTACTATATATTTACATTAGAATATTTCACAATATTACTGGTTTTGTTTGTATTTTTAATCAAATAAATGCCGCCTTGGATTGCAGGAGAGACTTCTTTTAAAAACATAAAAATCTTACCGATCCATAACTTCTGACTGGTAGAGTGTGTCTCTTATGTCCGTCCACGACCAACGCGCCACATTTAGTTCAGAGGAACACTTGATTTGCTCTAGTCTGAACTTGTGCGAGTTGCTCTGAGGGGATTTTGTCTCGAGTTTAATGATTGTTTTGCTCCGTTGAAACAAATGAAGGACGTTTTGAGGCGTTAATCAGGATCCACTTTCTCTCTCTCTCAGTTAACAAACATTCACTGTTACGGACTTACTGTCATTTTTGTTTTGTGTTGTTTGCTGTTGTAAATGTTGTTGCTGTTTACATTATTTATCTAATTTATTACTATCCTGTTTCTGTGTACAAAAGGGAAGATCGGTCTGTCAGAGAAACGTGTCTCTCCTCCATGTCATCCCTCCATCCCGTCCTCTCACATCATATTATTCATCTTACACATGAAAGTCTGTCATTAACCCTCTTGGCTAGAAACACTTTACGCTAGTATGCAAACGCACATGCGCTTGTGCTGTTGAACCGAAACGAATGTTTGTGCCATTTAACTGGAGCTACCATTGACATTTTAACTTCACAGTTGCGATAGAACAGAAGTAGCGACAGATTGTTTCTTCTGTATTCTGATGTGCATCCGAGTGTAACAAAGTATTGAAAATTAAAAGATGTTGTGAGGGGACTTGTTTCTAGGATATTGAGAAGTGGGTGTGGCAATCAAAAGTGTATGCAGATGAGCGTGAGCTTGCAGGGGCGGAGTTTAACACTTAAACACCAGAAGTCTGATGTTCCAGTTATGACATTTTGATTATTATTATTCAAGGTCAAAACATTTTTTAAATTAAACATTCACAATAAGATAATTTAGAAAATACAGTGAATTTTCCTTTTATGCTGACTAACGGCTGGAATACACTACACAACTTTTAAAATCATAACTTTTTTAAAAACACTGCATCATAATACACTTATTATGGGTAGGGTGTGGCTAGACCTTCAAGCTCCGCCCATTAAATCCACAGAGGAGGAGCTGGACATCAAGCTCCGCCCATTGGCTTTGCAGTGTGTGACAAATGGAAAAAATTTCTTCGAAAATCAGCTCGAAATATAAAACATGTCTGTGTCCAACATACACTTCCAGAAATCGGTCAAATCCCACCAATTTTGCACCTGATGTGACATTGAATTTGCACATTATCAGTAGAACTTTCCACTCTTATCTGCGATTTTATTAAGCGTCCGCACGCTAATTTGCACTTTTTAGTAAATTCTGTCCCTAAATCTGAACTGGTGTCAACTGCTGCCTTCACGTGCTATTGGAATTATCGTACATACGAGTTTCCTAGTTAAAAATGTGACATGAACGCCCTCTCAAGTCATATTTACTACTGGGAAGCTCTGGGATAATTTTGATACCCAAGTTCCCGAGTTGGGCGGCCATAAACTTTAAACATGGCCGAGGGATGAACGATTGCTGCTGTTACTGGTGTTCTTTATTGGGTTTTTTTCTTTTTTCTCACAACCTTGTTTTGCCATTAAAGTAGTGCATATCTACATCTATGAATAATCATTTGAAACATGAAAATAGCCTGTATTTGACCGAAATTCCAGAATTCTGATAGCACGGTGAATGTTTAACGTTGTCAATGAATGGGATGCTAAATAGGCCTATCATTTTGGCTATAATAAGATTTTCTCAATAACATTTTTTATTTTATTTATTTATAAAAAAAATTATTATAATTTTTTGTATTCAATTTATTTTTTTATTTCCCAATAACATTTTATTGTTATTCCCAATTAACAATTTCCGATAGCATACAAATTGGGACAAAAATATAGAAAAATGTTGAGGAAAGAGAAAACTGACGCGGATAAAGCAGTTTGCACTAATGAGTAGACTGCGCATGCGCAGTAAATGATGTCCGACCTTTCGTTCGCATACTGGCGTAGAGTTTGTTTCGGGTCATTATCTTGCTTTTGTCTTGTGAATCACATGTGAACGGTGTCGTTTCATGCATCAGGGAGCTTTGCTTGCAGCTCAAAGGAAAAATGTTTATATAAAACAGGACAGGATTAAAAACGGAATGGAATATGTGTGTGAGAGTCAAACGCGCCACAAACACACACATTATCCTTCAGGAAATAATAGTGAACGAATAGAGTGTCAAACTGTTCATATCTGCACTGCATTTTATCATTTCGAAAGCGTAACTTATTCAGTGTGTTATATATTAAAGGATTTTTTTTTTCTTTGTTTATATTTTCGGGTGAAGTTAATATTTCTCATCTTGATGTGTAACCTTGTATAAGATCCTCTTATATGACATAAAGATCAGTCTATCATGTTTGTCATTATTATTGATGCACTGTTTTTCCTCTAACTAAACCACCAGTCTGATCTCTCCTGTGATCTACGTGCTGCAGTGTGATCACTCTCCGCCAATCACGTCCACCCTTCTCTCTCTCCGCCAATCACGTCCACCCTTCTCTCTCTCCGCCAATCACGTCCACCCTTCTCTCTCTCTCCGCCAATCACGACCACTGTTTTTTCACTCTCGTCCAATCACGTTCTCTGTGCGTGTGTGGGAGAGTTTTCATGCTGGTTCAGAGATGGAACGACTGATTATTAAACCGTAGTCAGATATGAACAACGTAAAAGAGTGAAAGTGTCTGAAAAGAAGAGCATAACACTCTTCTGCACTGGTAAGGAGCAGCGTGTACATTAAATGAGTTTATACAATCCTTTTTGTTTTGTGTATATGAATGGCTATATGTTAACCTTGAATAAAAATAACAAATTCTATGACAAAAACTATAATAAATTAATTTGAAAACCAATTTCCATTGCTTTGTCTCATCAGCAGTTCAGAAGTCTTCATTTGTGTTCTTCACTAGGGAACTCAGTGCACACTAGAGGGCAGTGTGTGCTCACAATCTAGTGAACTGAGCCAGTGTTGCCAAGTCCGCGGTTTTCCCGCCTAATCCATGTTTCCACGGGTTATTTTTGTAAATATGCGGGTTAAAGCTATTTCTGATTAGCATTTGGGCTAGTTTTGTTGTGTAGACCTGGTGACCCTGAACTGATCCCAACTACAGACAAGAGTACAGGAGATTCCTCTGAGGAAAGAGTACATGAAACCACCGCTAATGAAGAGGTAACGTTAAATAGCCAATTATTGAGGGATGTCGAAGGTCAGTCGCTCGTGTTTCTGTTTATCATAATCAAATCTTTAATGAGCTATAAATTAACACACCAAGAATCTATAACGAAATAACGATAACCATAAACTGAACTATTAAGTGTAATCCCATTCCCTTACATACTTTTTCAGGGGAAACATGATTAAATGACAGTAATTAATTACTTGGTAATGCATTACACCCAATACTAGTAGACGCAAAGAAGGCTGTCCCAAAAAGCTTGTTCGAAAGCTCCTACAAATGCACACTTCTTTTCCTGGGAGGTGAAGGATAGAACATTAGATAGAACAAGTATATCTCAAGATTCACGCCGGTGACGACTGAATTTTTTTCTTTTTTAGAGAGAAAATGCTGGATTACACTTTTAAATGCAAGTATTGTTGGGATTCAACTTACTTGAATATCGATGATACAAATGTTTTTTAGTTTTTTTTTACTTAATATGCAATTTGATAGATAGTTTATACTTTTTTAATGTACATAAATGGTCTGATTAGAACAATTTTAGAATGTAGTTAATAATTGTATCACTTAAACTCATCTTTGATCACCAGAATTATATATTTAAAAGATTTTTCCTTGAATTTTTTTTTTCATCATGACTTAAAATATCTTGAATGTAACTCGACACCCTTGCCTCATTTAGTATGCGTGGTTCTATGAATATGCAAATGAGCCCCGCCTCCACTCACTCAGCTCAGAGATCCACTGGTTGACGATCACACGTTGATCTGATTGGTTACAAGGTAGTTTGTGACGTCAGAAACACCAGCGATTTCAAAGCGTGTTTTTGAGACTGTCTTTGGTTCACTGCAGTTTTAAGGAGAAAATACTCAGCAATGGTGTCGACTTACGAATTTACACATTTAAAGTTTGTCTTAAAGCATATTAAACACACCACATAGACACATAAACAACATTAAAAGCTTGATTTTCAACAGAGGGGGACTTTAAAACTATAGTTTGACGTCCGTTAGTTATTGTCCTTGGTGTAAGTGGGCCATAAGCTGCGTTGACGCCATTTTGTAATTATCGTAATTACGAGATTTCAACTTCTCGAAAAGCATTCATGTCCTCGTATGGCGTGAATGCAGCAATAATTCACAAGTATTTGGGTCAACGGACTGAACTAAATAAAAAAAAAACAAGATGTCTGAGCAGTTGAGTATTTTGTTGCTGAATTTAATAGAAACATTATAAACATACACATCAGAATATAGACATAGTTATTTTCCCCTGCAGAAAGTGCACGCATCACCAGTTTAGCACCAGTTTATGGAGACAACATCAGAGAAACCTTGAAAAGGTCAGTTTAGGCACCTAATGAACACGAGAAACGAAATACAAAACGTCCCAGTTTCATGACATCAGTCCAATGATGGACTTTATTTCCCACAAACTTAATCTCAGATGGACAGAATCTGTCCTTCACGGGGAAATTAGTAAAATCTGAAAATTGTCAAACTCTGTTTGTGGATTCTGAATTGAGATCAAATTCACTAATCACAACGCTGATCTGAGAGCAGCTGCCAATCATAATAGTTGTGTCCCAAATGATACACTCAGTATGAACACATACACTATTTATACTACAAAACGTCATAGAATAGGGCATAATAACATGAATTGGGACGCACCTAGAAACTTGGTTTATACATATTATTATTTTGATTATTATCATTACAGACCTAGACTTTCCTAAGAATATACTTAGATCCAGATAAAAAAGAAACCACATGATGTTCAGAAAATTATGACAAAATGTTTGTGGAAATGGAAATACAAAGAAATTGGATTCCTAGTGTTCTCTGACGCGGTTTAAACTCCAGCACCTTTAAAGACCTTTTACAAAGTCTTGTTTTTGAGCTCTACTAGAACAGGTTTTCCTGCTTGAATGTTGATTATTTTCCTCATATTCTCCATTGTTTCGGCTCCTCTCTTCCCAGTCTGCTCAGTAACGCTGTTTAGTTCCTGTCTCTATGAAGCCCCTCCTCCTGAAAAGCAAATTGTGATTGGTCGAGCGCTTCGAGTGTGTTTGGGAAATGTCCCGCCCCTTACCATAACCGCCAGTTTAACACACTACTAACTAACTCAACCAGGCCCCGCCCCTTTATTCTGCGTATGAATTATTATAATGAGGAATATTGTGACGTGTTTGTTCCCGGAAGAAACTCACGACTACAATGGAGGCGTTTCAGGGAGTTCAGAAACACTGACACTGATATAGAGAAGAACTGGAGCTTATTCATGCTCAAACATCAACATTACACACTAAAGAAAGATGGAAAAAGCCGAATAGATGCGGTTTAATGTGTGAATCATGTCACATGTAAGGGAGTCGTCAGTGTCCTAATCTGTAGAATATCTCCGCTGGTCAAATTCATGTTGATAATATCCTGATTCACCGATCACAGGGAATGAGGGAAGTGAAAGGGATTGAGAGTTAAAAGTCCTGCTCATTGTTAATCGACAGGCTGCTCAGCAGCTCAAACACTGTACAAGTCTTTATGCCTTTCAAGGCAAGTGTTGTTACGCGTATCATCATTTCTCCAAAATGAGGTGAGAGACAACAGCAGAGTGTTCAATTGAAAAGCTAAACCCAGCAAGCAATAGCCGTCATTTCACCGTCTAGGTTAACTATAAACCCGATATAGTCCTGCTATGAGTAACACACTTCTAGCCAAAATAACCTGGAATGTCGTTTTGCCAAAATAACTTGCGAGAAGTATGATATCCCATCATGTACGCAAAGTAAACAGTTTGGTAAAGGTGTTTGGTTTAATTTCTTCACTCTTTGTTATCTAATTGACGACTAGTCTATTCTTGGGCGATGATTTAGACATCTATTAAATTTTCACTTTTGCCTTGTTTTAGCCTAGACGTCTGAACCGCGTTTGGGCCGCTATTGTACGCCTTTTAAACGCTTGCTGGGAAGGTTCACATACACACACACACACACACATCCTCTAGATCTCCACCCGACTGCGATTCCTCCACCTAGACTTTAGGAGCCACCAGATGTCCGTTGAACGTGATGTAGATGTCCACGTCGTCGCTGTAAATGGCGTTGTCGCGCTCGCGCTTGTAGAGTCGCACCCACACCTCGTCGTTGAGCTCGAGTGCTAGCATGACGCTCTGGCTCTGCATGATGGACCGCTCGCTGGGCTGCGCGTACAGGATCACCTGCTGACGATCGTTCAGCATCAGATGCAGGTACGTCTCCTTGAAGTTCCAGGTGTGAATGTTGACGTTAAAGAAATAGACTCCCGGGACGAAGCAGTAGAACTTCCCTTTGAACATGTTGAAGTGTTCGTCCAGGTTCACGAAGACGGTGTCGAAGATCAAGGCCTGGTAGTAGTCGGTGCTGTGCAGAGCTTTGCGTCGGCCCACGGAGAAGGACGACTGCTGTGTTTTGCAGGGGTCTCCGGGGGTCCCAGTGTCTCCTTTACTGCCTTTGGGCCCCGAAACACCTATGAATCCTGGGGGTCCGTCCACTCCGGCTTTACCAGGCGTCCCCCGGTCTCCACGATCCCCTTTTTCACCTGTCAACAACCAATCAACAAGCACATTTACATACACACTGTTATGCTGAGAACTCCCCCATACTTGCAGACTTTGCCACTTAAACAAGGATCAAGTGTGCAAGACTGTCCTATGTCTGATAAACGCCAAAGCTCAGTGCCCCTAACACACACTAGATCCACACAATCTCTAATACCGATATTAACACGCCTAAGACTTTTGCACAGTACTGTATGTCTAATGTTATGGATTCCCTATTGAATTAACCCGTTGTCCTGTTACAAGTTTCTGCTTTTGTCTTCATTTTAGAGTATCTGCACACTTTTCTCTGAGCTATGGTTTGTGCTCGTCGACAGATGTTGCTCACCACCAGTTAAATTACCCCTTATTCAGCTCAAAGGAAATAAACCATGATCACATGACTTCAGAGCGACCAATGGGAACAGGCCTCTTGTGGTCTGTGGCCACAGAGATTTTCAGGAATCTCTGTGGATGGAAATGGATTGACCACTACCAATCTGTGTCCACTGCGAGTGAAGACTGAACATTACCCAAAGAACAAGTAAACAAAAGTCGTGTTTATTCTCTTTTGGCTTCTTTGTTTGTTCCTCTGAAGCGGCAGAACAAAACTGAGTCAGAGCAGGGAAAAACAAACCCCAAGAATAAACTGCGACTCAACAATCATCGGGTATAATTACGACAGTAAAATAGACAAATGGAGAAATTACTTATATGCCGAGTGACCATCAAACTCTACAGTATTTCAGAACAAATTCATCCGTCACTTTGTAGAATCCACAAAATCTATAATATTAACAACATTTTAGTTTGAACAACACATTGAATCACCAGTGAAAATGTAAAATCAGGGATCTCCATCTAAGCTAACCCTGCTGAAGATTCCCAGTAATTATTGGTCACATTCATATTTAACCTTAACTATCACCGTCCCACGGTGGGACGTTTGCCATTATATATTTAACACAATAATATCAGAGCCCGTCTACGGAGAGCCTGGCCACTCCCTATTAAGTCCTATTGTACCGAATGTTGGTTGTAGTTCCACCAGAGTTCCACTGGGGGCGATCGCCCATGAGTGCAAAATGAATGGGAGTCTATGGAGCTAGACGGCTAAATTTGTCTCTTTCACCCGATTTGCGTTGAGAAATCTCAGATTTGATTGTAGGTTTTGCAAGTTCAACATGGGTTATAGGTCGAAAGCTGAATGAACGAATACTTATGTCCTTTCGATTTCTTGCAGGTTGAGTTGTTGTTGCCCATAACACGCTAGCATTCTGCTAATAAACGCTGATTGGTCAGTGAAGGACTGATTACGACCAGAGATACCGCTTGATTGCATCGTGGCATCCGAAGCAGGACCAGAAACAAACAAAACAAAAACTCTTCTAGCACGTGTAGTTACCTGTGTCAGCTGTGTTGTGTGTTTACCTGTGTCAGCTGTGTTGTGTAGTTACCTGTGTCAGCTGTGTTGTGTGTTTACCTGTGTCAGCTGTGTTGTGTATTTACCTGTGTCAGCTGTGTTGTGTATTTACCTGTGTCAGCTGTGTTGTGTATTTACCTGTGTCAGCTGTGTTGTGTAGTTACCTGTGTCAGCTGTGTTGTGTATTTACCTGTGTCAGCTGTGTTGTGTAGTTACCTGTGTCAGCTGTGTTGTGTGTTTACCTGTGTCAGCTGTGTTGTGTAGTTACCTGTGTCAGCTGTGTTGTGTATTTCCCTGGTTCAGCTGTGTTGTGTAGTTACCTGTGTCAGCTGTGTTGTGTGTTTACCTGTCAGCTGTGTTGTGTGTTTACCTGTGTCAGCCGTGTTGTGTAGTTACCTGTGTCAGCCGTGTTGTGTAGTTACCTGTGTCAGCCGTGTTGTGTAGTTACCTGTGTCAGCCGTGTTGTGTGTTTACCTGTGTCAGCCGTGTTGTGTGTTTACCTGTGTCAGCCGTGTTGTGTGTTTACCTGTGTCAGCCGTGTTGTGTAGTTACCTGTGTCAGCCGTGTTGTGTAGTTACCTGTGTCAGCTGTGTTGTGTAGTTACCTGTGTCAGCTGTGTTGTGTAGTTACCTGTGTCAGCCGTGTTGTGTAGTTACCTGTGTCAGCCGTGTTGTGTGTTTACCTGTGTCAGCCGTGTTGTGTGTTTACCTGTGTCAGCCGTGTTGTGTGTTTACCTGTGTCAGCCGTGTTGTGTAGTTACCTGTGTCAGCCGTGTTGTGTGTTTACCTGTGTCAGCCGTGTTGTGTGTTTACCTGTGTCAGCCGTGTTGTGTGTTTACCTGTGTCAGCCGTGTTGTGTGTTTACCTGTGTCAGCTGTGCTGTCAATGCCTCGAGAGAGAAGAAAGTGCAGAGTGCGAAAGCACCAGAGTGACTGAAGGATTGCCGTAAAGCAGTATCTCTGGTCGTATGATGTGTATGACGTCATTGACATTTTAAAAGACTTTTTAAAGCAAATAAGTGACTCTAAAAAATCTAACACCCAGCAATGTGTAATTTCTTTGCATCTCCTTTCGAATACAACATTCAAATTACTAGACAAAAAATTATATCCTGAGAAAAGTGGATTTTGAGGGGTATAGCGCCATAGACCTCCATTCATTCTGCACTCGTCCTGTGAGCGCCCTCATGTGGAGCCAGAGTGGAACTGCAACCAGTTCAGAAGCCGGAAGTTTACTGAGAGTGGAAGTTCTCCCCTTATTAGACATTCTCTGATAATATATTAGTAAAAGCCTAAAGTAATATTGACAAACTATAAATCATTTGAAAGCTTTTCATATTTGGTGACTGTTTTTTACTGAGGAGCAGTAATTTTGCAACAAGAATATTTCATACTCATTAGGCGTGTTCAGGCCTTTATTTTGAAATAGCAATGAACATGAAAAATCATGAAAGATTGGTAGATTTGTTTTCATGCCAAGAGTTCAAAAGACAGCACCAATTAAATTTTCTAAGAAAATAAGGTAAAAATCATTTCTTGTAGAGTTTAACTTTGCTTAATCCGAAATCACATACTTCCCCACTATATAGTGGGCGAAAAACAGTATGTGACAAAAGTATGCAGAAAGTATCCTGATGACCCACTACTTCCGGTGCGATTCGATGAACACTTTACTATCCCATGCAACTGACGCTATAAGTCACATGATCATGAAAATGGGAGTATGGATTCCAACAGGTGTGTTCGGCTCTTACCTTTAATAATGGTCATGTTAATGATGGTGCGGATCTCCGGCGTCTGATTGGCTGAGGGGTTGAGGGGCGGGTCTAAGTAATCGCAGCAGCGACGGCAGTATCTGGACGTCGGCCTGGAGGGGGGGGGGACAGACGCCACGAGAGGCAGGAGCAGAAACACACCCAACATCACGACACCTGCATAGGAAGGGCACTGGTCAGTGTTGCCAGACGTAGGTTAATTATCATATTTGTACGATAACTTTGACCTCTGTACGATGTACGATTACTAATGAAAAAAATCCCATAACGTACGATCATTTCTGAATTTTGTGACACTTCAAATGATGGTTGTTGTAATCATAGGGCTTCTATACTCATTGATCTAGCTGTGGATTCTACATCTACCGTCATGAGGTGAATGTGCATGTCTTCCATCTCATCTCACGTTATGTCTCCTCAGCCAATCATCGTGGAGAATGACTCTCTCCCACGAGCACAAGTTAACGCTCTTTTTTTATATTGTATACAAAGTTGTATATCATAAACATGTCATCTCTGTATGTTTTGCAAGAGAAACAAAAGCTAATACCTGCCGCGGCGCTTAGGTTGTGTCCAAGCTGAAGTCAATAGTTTAGCAATAAAGTAATTTGCAGGTCGTGTCAAAAAAGTTGTTGGTCTAGATAAATATCTGTATTCTGGTACGTTTGACTCGTGTACGATAATTTTCTTCCAAATACAATAACTTTGAGCTTCTGGAACGATACTTGGACATTTCCGATCTGGCAACACTGGCACTGGTGGTTACAGACCCTGAGCCGCTGAGATCACCAGGAGACGGCCCTTCAGTGCGTTTCACTAGTGTTGGATTGACTGAATCTCTTCAGCTCGTTTCGGACACATTTAACATGCTGAGCGATATTCACACAGGACGTTTTTCCAATCCAATGCACTACTTTTCCATTGTTTTTCAATGTTAACACACGCTAGACGGGCGTGTTTGCGCTTGTATCTCGCCCAAAAAAAAATGCTCAAGTTAAAATAAGTTAAACTTTTTTTATTTTTTATAGTGCTGGCCAACGATTAATCGCATCTAAAATAAAAGTTTGTGTTTACATAATATATGTGTGTACGTGTACTGTGTATGATTATTTTGTATATATAAATACACACATATACATCGAACAGTATCGCTGCTCACCTTTTTCAAACTATGTTTTACCCCTAAACGAAGAACGAAAAGAGCTTCGTCTGTAGTATATCGGGGCCTACACTACGACAGTGCACTAAACACAGCTGAAGTATATCGGGGCCTACACTACGACAGTGCACTAAACACAGCAGAAGTGTATCAGGGCCTACACTACGACAGTGCACTAAACACAGCAGAAGTATATCGGGGCCTACACTACGACAGTGCACTAAACACAGCTGAAGTATATCGGGACCTACACTACGACAGTGCACTAAACACAGCTGAAGTATATCGGGGCCTACACTACGACAGTGCACTAAACACAGCTGAAGTATATCGGGGCCTACACTACGACAGTGCACTAAACACAGCAGAAGTGTATCAGGGCCTACACTACGACAGTGCACTAAACACAGCTGAAGTATATCGGGGCCTACACTACGACGGTGCACTAAACACAGCAGAAGTATATCGGGGCCTACACTACGACAGTGCACTAAACACAGCAGAAGTATATCGGGGCCTACACTACGACGGTGCACTAAACACAGCAGAAGTATATCGGGGCCTACACTACGACGGTGCACTAAACACAGCAGAAGTATATCGGGGCCTACACTACGACAGTGCACTAAACACAGCAGAAGTATATCGGGGCCTACACTACGACGGTGCACTAAACACAGCAGAAGTATATCGGGGCCTACACTACGACAGTGCACTAAACACAGCAGAAGTATATCGGGGCCTACACTACGACGGTGCACTAAACACAGCAGAAGTATATCGGGGCCTACACTACGACGGTGCACTAAACACAGCAGAAGTATATCGGGGCCTACACTACGACGATGCACTAAACACAGCAGAAGTATATCGGGGCCTACACTACGACGGTGCACTAAACACAGCAGAAGTATATCAGGGCCTACACTACGACAGTGCACTAAACACAGCAGAAGTATATCGGGGCCTACACTACGACGGTGCACTAAACACAGCAGAAGTATATCGGGGCCTACACTACGACAGTGCACTAAACACAGCAGAAGTATATCGGGGCCTACACTACGACAGTGCACTAAACACAGCAGAAGTATATCGGGGCCTACACTACGACAGTGCACTAAACACAGCAGAAGTATATCGGGGCCTACACTACGACAGTGCACTAAACACAGCAGAAGTATATCGGGGCCTACACTACGACAGTGCACTAAACACAGCAGAAGTATATCGGGGCCTACACTACGACAGTGCACTAAACACAGCAGAAGTGTATCAGGGCCTACACTACGACAGTGCACTAAACACAGCAGAAGTATATCGGGGCCTACACTACGACAGTGCACTAAACACAGCAGAAGTGTATCGGGGCCTACACTACGACAGTGCACTAAACACAGCAGAAGTATATCGGGGCCTACACTACGACAGTGCACTAAACACAGCAGAAGTATATCGGGGCCTACACTACGACGGTGCACTAAACACAGCAGAAGTGTATCAGGGCCTACACTACGACGGTGCACTAAACACAGCAGAAGTATATCGGGGCCTACACTACGACAGTGCACTAAACACAGCAGAAGTATATCGGGGCCTACACTACGACAGTGCACTAAACACAGCAGAAGTATATCGGGGCCTACACTACGACGGTGCACTAAACACAGCAGAAGTATATCGGGGCCTACACTACGACAGTGCACTAAACACAGCAGAAGTATATCGGGGCCTACACTACGACAGTGCACTAAACACAGCAGAAGTGTATCAGGGCCTACACTACGACAGTGCACTAAACACAGCAGAAGTATATCGGGGCCTACACTACGACGGTGCACTAAACACAGCAGAAGTATATCGGGGCCTACACTACGACAGTGCACTAAACACAGCAGAAGTATATCGGGGCCTACACTACGACAGTGCACTAAACACAGCAGAAGTATATCGGGGCCTACACTACGACGGTGCACTAAACACAGCAGAAGTATATCGGGGCCTACACTACGACAGTGCACTAAACACAGCAGAAGTATATCGGGGCCTACACTACGACAGTGCACTAAACACAGCAGAAGTATATCGGGGCCTACACTACGACAGTGCACTAAACACAGCAGAAGTATATCGGGGCCTACACTACGACAGTGCACTAAACACAGCAGAAGTGTATCAGGGCCTACACTACGACAGTGCACTAAACACAGCAGAAGTATATCGGGGCCTACACTACGACGGTGCACTAAACACAGCAGAAGTATATCGGGGCCTACACTACGACAGTGCACTAAACACAGCAGAAGTATATCGGGGCCTACACTACGACAGTGCACTAAACACAGCAGAAGTGTATCGGGGCCTACACTACGACAGTGCACTAAACACAGCAGAAGTATATCGGGGCCTACACTACGACGGTGCACTAAACACAGCAGAAGTGTATCAGGGCCTACACTACGACAGTGCACTAAACACAGCAGAAGTATATCGGGGCCTACACTACGACAGTGCACTAAACACAGCAGAAGTGTATCGGGGCCTACACTACGACGGTGCACTAAACACAGCAGAAGTATATCGGGGCCTACACTACGACAGTGCACTAAACACAGCAGAAGTATATCGGGGCCTACACTACGACAGTGCACTAAACACAGCAGAAGTATATCGGGGCCTACACTACGACAGTGCACTAAACACAGCAGAAGTGTATCAGGGCCTACACTACGACGGTGCACTAAACACAGCAGAAGTATATCGGGGCCTACACTACGACAGTGCACTAAACACAGCAGAAGTATATCGGGGCCTACACTACGACAGTGCACTAAACACAGCAGAAGTGTATCAGGGCCTACACTACGACAGTGCACTAAAGACAGCAGAAGTATATCGGGGCCTACACTACGACGGTGCACTAAAGACAGCAGAAGTATATCGGGGCCTACACTACGACGGTGCACTAAACACAGCAGAAGTATATCGGGGCCTACACTATGACGGTGCACTAAAGACAGCAGAAGTATATCGGGGCCTACACTACGACGATGCACTAAAGACAGCAGAAGTGTATCAGGGCCTACACTACGACAGTGCACTAAACACAGCAGAAGTATATCGGGGCCTACACTACGACGGTGCACTAAACACAGCAGAAGTATATCGGGGCCTACACTATGACGGTGCACTAAACACAGCAGAAGTATATCGGGGCCTACACTACGTCAGTGCACTAAACACAGCAGAAGTATATCGGGGCCTACACTACGACGATGCACTAAAGACAGCAGAAGTGTATCAGGGCCTACACTACGACGGTGCACTAAAGACAGCAGAAGTGTATCAGGGCCTACACTACGACAGTGCACTAAACACAGCAGAAGTATATCGGGGCCTACACTATGACGGTGCACTAAACACAGCAGAAGTATATCGGGGCCTACACTACGACAGTGCACTAAACACAGCAGAAGTGTATCAGGGCCTACACTACGACAGTGCACTAAACACAGCAGAAGTATATCGGGGCCTACACTACGACGGTGCACTAAACACAGCAGAAGTATATCGGGGCCTACACTACGTCAGTGCACTAAACACAGCAGAAGTATATCGGGGCCTACACTATGACGGTGCACTAAACACAGCAGAAGTATATCGGGGCCTACACTACGTCAGTGCACTAAACACAGCAGAAGTATATCGGGGCCTACACTACGACGGTGCACTAAACACAGCAGAAGTATATCGGGGCCTACACTACGTCAGTGCACTAAACACAGCAGAAGTATATCGGGGCCTACACTATGACGGTGCACTAAACACAGCAGAAGTATATCGGGGCCTACACTACGTCAGTGCACTAAACACAGCAGAAGTATATCGGGGCCTACACTATGACGGTGCACTAAACACAGCAGAAGTATATCGGGGCCTACACTATGACGGTGCACTAAACACAGCAGAAGTATATCAGGGCCTACACTACGACGATGCACTAAAGACAGCAGAAGTGTATCAGGGCCTACACTACGACAGTGCACTAAACACAGCAGAAGTATATCGGGGCCTACACTACGACGGTGCACTAAACACAGCAGAAGTATATCGGGGCCTACACTACGACGGTGCACTAAACACAGCAGAAGTATATCAGGGCCTACACTACGACAGTGCACTAAACACAGCAGAAGTATATCGGGGCCTACACTATGACGGTGCACTAAACACAGCAGAAGTATATCGGGGCCTACACTATGACGGTGCACTAAACACAGCAGAAGTATATCAGGGCCTACACTACGACAGTGCACTAAACACAGCAGAAGTATATCGGGGCCTACACTATGACGGTGCACTAAACACAGCAGAAGTATATCGGGGCCTACACTACGACGGTGCACTAAACACAGCAGAAGTATATCAGGGCCTACACTACGACAGTGCACTAAACACAGCAGAAGTATATCGGGGCCTACACTACGACGATGCACTAAACACAGCAGAAGTGTATCAGGGCCTACACTACGACGATGCACTAAACACAGCAGAAGTGTATCAGGGCCTACACTACGACAGTGCACTAAACACAGCAGAAGTGTATCAGGGCCTACACTACGACAGTGCACTAAACACAGCTGAAGTATATCGGGGCCTACACTACGACGGTGCACTAAACACAGCAGAAGTATATCGGGGCCTACACTACGACAGTGCACTAAACACAGCAGAAGTATATCGGGGCCTACACTACGACAGTGCACTAAACACAGCAGAAGTATATCGGGGCCTACACTACGACGGTGCACTAAACACAGCAGAAGTATATCGGGGCCTACACTACGACGGTGCACTAAACACAGCAGAAGTATATCGGGGCCTACACTACGACGGTGCACTAAACACAGCAGAAGTATATCGGGGCCTACACTACGACGGTGCACTAAACACAGCAGAAGTGTATCAGGGCCTACACTACGACAGTGCACTAAACACAGCAGAAGTATATCGGGGCCTACACTACGACAGTGCACTAAACACAGCAGAAGTATATCGGGGCCTACACTACGACAGTGCACTAAAGACAGCAGAAGTATATCGGGGCCTACACTACGACGGTGCACTAAAGACAGCAGAAGTATATCGGGGCCTACACTACGACGGTGCACTAAACACAGCAGAAGTATATCGGGGCCTACACTATGACGGTGCACTAAAGACAGCAGAAGTATATCGGGGCCTACACTACGACGATGCACTAAAGACAGCAGAAGTGTATCAGGGCCTACACTACGACAGTGCACTAAACACAGCAGAAGTATATCGGGGCCTACACTACGACGGTGCACTAAACACAGCAGAAGTATATCGGGGCCTACACTATGACGGTGCACTAAACACAGCAGAAGTATATCAGGGCCTACACTACGACAGTGCACTAAACACAGCAGAAGTATATCGGGGCCTACACTACGACGGTGCACTAAACACAGCAGAAGTATATCGGGGCCTACACTATGACGGTGCACTAAACACAGCAGAAGTATATCGGGGCCTACACTACGACAGTGCACTAAACACAGCAGAAGTGTATCAGGGCCTACACTACGACAGTGCACTAAACACAGCAGAAGTATATCGGGGCCTACACTACGACGGTGCACTAAACACAGCAGAAGTATATCGGGGCCTACACTACGTCAGTGCACTAAACACAGCAGAAGTATATCGGGGCCTACACTATGACGGTGCACTAAACACAGCAGAAGTATATCGGGGCCTACACTACGTCAGTGCACTAAACACAGCAGAAGTATATCGGGGCCTACACTATGACGGTGCACTAAACACAGCAGAAGTATATCGGGGCCTACACTATGACGGTGCACTAAACACAGCAGAAGTATATCAGGGCCTACACTACGACGATGCACTAAAGACAGCAGAAGTGTATCAGGGCCTACACTACGACAGTGCACTAAACACAGCAGAAGTATATCGGGGCCTACACTACGACGGTGCACTAAACACAGCAGAAGTATATCGGGGCCTACACTACGACGGTGCACTAAACACAGCAGAAGTATATCGGGGCCTACACTACGACGGTGCACTAAACACAGCAGAAGTATATCGGGGCCTACACTACGACAGTGCACTAAACACAGCAGAAGTATATCGGGGCCTACACTATGACGGTGCACTAAACACAGCAGAAGTATATCGGGGCCTACACTACGACGGTGCACTAAACACAGCAGAAGTATATCAGGGCCTACACTACGACAGTGCACTAAACACAGCAGAAGTATATCGGGGCCTACACTACGACGATGCACTAAACACAGCAGAAGTGTATCAGGGCCTACACTACGACGATGCACTAAAGACAGCAGAAGTGTATCAGGGCCTACACTACGACAGTGCACTAAACACAGCTGAAGTATATCGGGGCCTACACTACGACGGTGCACTAAACACAGCAGAAGTATATCGGGGCCTACACTACGACAGTGCACTAAACACAGCAGAAGTATATCGGGGCCTACACTACGACAGTGCACTAAACACAGCAGAAGTATATCGGGGCCTACACTACGACGGTGCACTAAACACAGCAGAAGTATATCGGGGCCTACACTACGACGGTGCACTAAACACAGCAGAAGTATATCGGGGCCTACACTACGACGGTGCACTAAACACAGCAGAAGTATATCGGGGCCTACACTACGACGGTGCACTAAACACAGCAGAAGTGTATCAGGGCCTACACTACGACAGTGCACTAAACACAGCAGAAGTATATCGGGGCCTACACTACGACAGTGCACTAAACACAGCAGAAGTATATCGGGGCCTACACTACGACGGTGCACTAAACACAGCAGAAGTATATCGGGGCCTACACTACGACAGTGCACTAAACACAGCAGAAGTATATCGGGGCCTACACTACGACGGTGCACTAAACACAGCAGAAGTATATCGGGGCCTACACTACGACAGTGCACTAAACACAGCAGAAGTATATCGGGGCCTACACTACGACGGTGCACTAAACACAGCAGAAGTATATCGGGGCCTACACTACGACAGTGCACTAAACACAGCAGAAGTATATCGGGGCCTACACTACGACAGTGCACTAAACACAGCAGAAGTATATCGGGGCCTACACTACGACAGTGCACTAAACACAGCAGAAGTATATCGGGGCCTACACTACGACGATGCACTAAACACAGCAGAAGTATATCGGGGCCTACACTACGACGATGCACTAAACACAGCAGGCAACGTTGTCAAAGCAATTACCATTCACACGGATCTGCAAATACGACTACAAAAGCTGTATTCTGCTGCCAGGCCAGTAGATGGTGATGTCACCTTGTAAAGAGAAACCCCATGCCTATAGACTGAGCTCGCATATGCATGCGCACGTTTCCACAAATGTACACAGAGACGGTAAAGGTATCGTTTTCAAAACCTTGCATTTTGAAACCCGTTGAAAAGCCGTTGTTGTGTAAACGAACGGCCATAAAGCATAAAACGTTTTCCGTTTTTAGCTGAAAATGCTGTCGTGTGAACACACCCTAAACTGCAGTCTGTGCACAGAAGGACCCTCAGTCACATCCAGAAATATGCTGTCAGTCTAATAAATATTAATGGACCCTTTTTGAATAATAAAACATCATGACATGTGAGGGTTGTTCTCATAATGCAACAGGAGCCTGAGGTTGAATGTGTGTCGGTAATAAACAAGCTTATAAAAGTGACATTTATGGATCTCGTCTTTGAGCCTCTCTCTCTCTCTCTCTCTCTCTCTCTCTCTCTCTCGCTCTCTCTCTCTCTCTCTCTCTCTCTTTGTTCTGCAAGTTCAACATCATCTCATTCAAGCATCATTTCTGCCGTTCTCTCTTCAGAACATGTCTCCTCTACGCTTAATTGCTTCTTTCAGTCTCTGTAACATCGCCTTTAAAGAACATAAATTCTGCAGAAAACTTGAGTGATTCATTGAGACTCGGTTGCAGCTGTGTGTTCGACTTATGAAAACCAGATGAGAGGAAACACACACAGAGAGAGAGAGAGAGAGAGAGCAAGAGCCACGTCCTCAGAAATTATGAATCTTGTCAAACAATCTCTTCCCAAATGACTGACATGAAAAACGTTCCCTAAAGCTCCCAGAGTCAGAGTCTGCGGAGAGGTTGAAGGCCTCGAGCAGAGACACGAGAGATCTCCTGAATGTAATGTAGTAACTCACCGCTGTGTCCTCGAGCACCTTCAGCGACTCCGACCGTCTCTCTTCGCTCCTCCGTCCTCATCTCTCTCTCTCTCAGCCTTCGTGAGGAGGAGTTTCCTCAGCAAACTCTTTATTCTCTCGCCCGCCTCTCTCTCTGCGTGTCTCATTCATCTTCTTGTTTTAAAGCGTTTGCTCCTCCAGCTTCAGGGTCACAGATGCTGTTCTTCTTCAAACACTCGACAGGAATCAGCATGTCTGTTTTATGCAGGTAAACGCGTGCCACTGGATTCAGTGTGTGTTAGTCGAATGCCATGGTTATAGCAGTAAAATCCTGCTGATGATGTTTACTGGGCACAGTCTGTGTTTAAGATAGCAGATCACTGTGGGTAAACTGGTTCACTGGTGCGATGCCATGCTGAGGAAACAGTGCCAAGATCAAACTGAAGCCAGTGTTTCTCTTTTGAAAGACACATGTGAGACTTTATCAGTCCTGCAGTTTGTGCTCCAAACATTCCCTCTGGTGCTCGTCAGACCTAAACATGTACGTGTTTTTTTTTTTTTTTTTTTTTACTTCATCGGAATGGTACGAAACTTGGGAAAGGTTTTGGCACTTGCTGTGTGAACACAAAAAAATAAATCATGGACATGATTCGAACAGGTTAAATGGTCCTGTAAAAAATAGTCACACTTGTATTGTCCAAAACTGCTCCTCTAGTGGAAGCGTTTGGTACTGCAGCCGAACACACTCTCACTGAAAGCTCATTTTTTGAAATATCAACCTCATATTTGGAACACAACTTGTTTAGATTTATGGCTTTGATTTTCTTGCAGTTTTAGATTTAAACTTGTTTTTGAAAATATAGATTTCATATAAAAAATTTAAAATAGTATTTTTGTGCATTTTTCATAATAAATGTAAATTTCTGTAACTTTTTTTAAATGCACTTTTTTAAACCTTTTTCACTTCAGCAATAATTTGCCATGTGTCGTCTCTGAAAAGAAATCAAACTTCAGTCTGTTGCTTTTTAAAGCATTCAAGATTTACGACAGTTTAATTTGGAAATGTAATTTTCAGGTCTATGCTCAAAAAGTGAATAAATGGATTATAAATACTGCATAAATATACTTTACTACCATAAAATCCCCCCCAAAAAAATTTATAAAAAACATTATCAAACTAAAATATAGTACATTCCTGTCATTTAAATAATAATAAAAATTCTATCATTTTTGACCGCCACGCGAAGACCAGAGGTTTAATCACGTGTTGTTGAGGAGAGTTTGCGATTGCGTTATCAGACCGTTTTCCCCTGCTGGAGCGTAAACAGGTCAAGATCCCTCCACTAACCTTGTACCAACACCCTGGCAACGCCCTAGCAACCACCCACAACATCCTCAAGTCAAATGTACCATGATAGAACTTTTTACAATACACATGGTTTCATAATGCTTCCCAGACAGCAACATACTGTAGTGTCGAGCCACATCCGGGCCACATCCGGGCCGGGCTGGCATGTGTACCAGATCTGGGCCGACACTATGGCTGGGTTTACACTAGGCATTAACAATGCGACCTGTATCTGGATGTTGTCCACACACACACTGAAAAGAGAAGTGTAAACGCGCTTCTGATGTGAATGTGATCCGATCAGCGTGTCCAGGTTCTGAGGTGGTCGAGGACGCATTGTGATCGGATCTCAGTGTAATGTAAACGCACGCCAGCCGTCGTGTCTGCATTCACAGGTGGACGTCCCCCCCCCCCCCCCCACCTTTCTCTCCGGAACTGAGAGCTGTGTGGTTTTGCGATACAGTCGAATGTGAAGTACATCGCAAATAAACAATGAAATGTTTGCCTTCGCACCCAAAAGTTGCAGAACCATTAATTTAGGGCGCTTTCACACCTGAACGTCCGCACCGAGGTCTGAACCAAAGTTCACGTTTTGATACATTTTATACATTCAGAAAGTTTTGGTTTGGTTTCACATTGCAATTATGCGAGCGCACTAAAGAACTTTACATTACGTACTTGCGTGCTGTCGTCATCATCTCTGTGGGCTGCATCTTGACAGACACATATCGTTGCAACTATATTGTTATTTTTATGGCATTATTACCTGCAGCACCAACTGGAGGAGGAGAAGACTGCAACAAATCCCGCGAGCTCTGGCAGGGGAGAGACCATAGACGGAGAGACCAAGGTGAGTGGCAATATGTTTCCATACTGGCCGTCTGTTTCAAAAGACGAGTTGTCAGGGGTGATTTATAATTGTGTCAATGCATTTCTCCGTGCATAGAAATAGAACAACAACATTTTAAGATTTAAAATTAAATATTCATGACAGCTCTAGGTTTGCAGAATGTCCACATATAGCCTAACAGTTAATTGCAGATTAAATAAATAAGACATTTACCTGCTTATTTTACATATATTTACATTATATTTAGCAGGTAATAGGGCCTAAAAATTGGTGAATATTATGGCATTTGTACTTGTCTCCTGTCTTCTGCGTTGTTGAACTCATCCTGCAGCCTCTTGTACTCCTGAATTCTTCCAGCATCATAGGCCCTCCTCTTTCTGCTATGGTAAGGAGTTGCAGTGTTTGGGCCAGCTTCCTCTTCATGGCTGGGGGATCAGCCCTATGTTCCCACAGCCCTATGTTCCCACGGCCCTATTTTCCCACATTTCTAAGACATTTTTTTTACAGAAAATTTTGAAAATTAGGCCCTATGTTCCCACAGCCCTATGTTCCCACAGTCCTATGTTCTCTCATTTAACTATGTCCCCTATGAAGGGTAGGTTTTAGTGCTTGTGCTGGTACAGGGATAGCCCAATTACATCCCAGACAAGTCTCCCTCCTGTGAGGGGTAGGTTTAGGTATGTTCGGGCTGTGGGAACATAAGGCTGTGGGAACATAGGGCTGTGGGAACATAGACATGCTCCCGTGGCTGGCATTTCCTCCTGTAAAATGAAATCTAGTTATGTTAAATAAAAAATGTATGTACACTTATGATAGCCAGCCTACTACTGGTCTGGCACTAATCTAACGTTACAATAGAATACAAGCCATCTTGATGAATAGTTCATTCATTGTTTCCAACATTTATAGTGTTTTTTAGCTACTGAGTTACTAAAACAATCTTTGTCAAAGAATACACTTGTTTGTTCACATTTGAACGTTTGTTTAATTTATCCATGAATTATCCATTGTTGCTTTTACAGATACAAAGCTGGAGCACTAAATGATATTCAAAGTCACATTATACGCTTTTAACATTAAATAAAGCACATAAACCAGTAGCTGAGATCATCATGGCACAGTTTGTTGATCCATTAACATGGAAAAGACGCCTTTACTCACCAATTTCTGTGTCTGCATTTTTGTGCGTACAGCTATTTCGACTGGTGACGTCACTCACTCTACATTTTATATAGGCTTACACACACGAGAACCACTACGAGTATTAGTGCAGATTCCCTCTTGTTCAGACATTAAGAATGAAATTGCACAAAATGATAAATCTTGAATTTTCATCCCTTTTGGGTCCAAGGCCCTGTCCCAATATTCACACTACGCCCTAAGGTCTTCCTCGAAGTGGGCACTTTTTGAAAGTGCACTTAGCGGAGTAAGTGCGCAAGAGCCCGAAGCTGTGAAGAGCAGAATTGGGACAGTTTTGCACACGTCACTATCTACGTCACTTCTGTTGTGATCAGGAGAGCAAACATGGCGCTGGCTGCAGTTGCGGTATTCGCAGTACTCCTGCTAAAGTTGATCACAACTCACCACCAGTTTCTTACCAGAAGAATTAGAAACCGCAGGAGAAGAAGGCTTCTACACCGGATCCAAATATGTAAGCTGATGCCCGACCAACAGGTAAATTTGCTTTATTTTACATTTCAATGTACCGTTCATTTACGAGGCTAATGTGTGTGCTGCTAATAACACTGCTGTTATTGTGTCACGAAATGTAGTTTTAAGAATTTTTCAGTCGAGAATGTAGTTGATTAAAGCTCAAATATGTGGTTTATTTATAAAGATAGCGCCTATTTTAAAATTTTATCCGACGTTTTCGGAGTTGTGAGGGTTTCTCAAACTCGGTCCTGAAGGGCCACTGTCCTGCAGAGTTTAGCTCCAACCCTGATCAAACACACCTGAGCAAGCTAATCAATGTCTTAAGAATCACTAGAAACTCACAGCTAAGTGTGTTTGATCAGGGTTGGAGCTAAAGGGCAGGACAGTGGCCCTCCAGGACCGAGTTTGACAATCCTTTGAATGAAGAAATGAATATCTTTTTTTACTCTTAGCTACCAACCTTTCTTTTAATGTTATTCATATTAAAACAGGTTTTGGCTAAGATAAATTGTGATATAACCTAAACTATGAAGTGATGTAAACTATACTGCATTATAATGAGAGCTGTTCCTAATATTTTGTCAAAATATCAAGTGTGGACAAAATATCAAGAACAGCTCTCAATATAATTCAGTATAGTTTACATCACCACCACCACCACCACCACAAGTGAGTGTCCCAAATTACAATGAAAATAGATCAACTCCCTTTAATAAATTCAATTATAAAATGAATAACTTTTTCATGGTGTGATCTGTTTTCCTAAATCTGTCATTCAAATTATTTTTTTGTCTTTTTAAGTTTGGCAGACTGATCAGGTATGCCAGGCTGAATCATACCATGCCTGTCCTTCTGGTGTATTTTGATGTTGAGACAGACCTTCGACCCGACTACCGCCTTTCAAGAAAATCAATGGATGGCTTGATGGATATTCTGCACAGGCACCAGGACCACGGCTGGGGATCTTATTTGGAAGTCCTAATATTTGTATATTGGATTGCACATGGACTGTCTTACAGAGTCACTGCCCGGGCGTTCTCTGTGCCAAAATCCACAGTGTGCCGTGTGGTGCACAGAGTTGCTCAGACAATTATGGACATTGCAGGTAAAGTGATTTGCTATCCACATCATGATGAACTTGAAGAAGTTGGCCTGCGATTTGGACGCCTTGCTCGGCATTCAGCATTTGACAAGGCTGTAGGGGCAATAGATGGATGCCATATTCATATCAAGCCTCCAAATTGTAACAAAGAGGACTATTTTAATTACAAACAATTCTATTCAATCCAAATGCAAGCCATCTGTGACTCTCAGGGACGTTTCCTCAACATCTTTGTTGGTTTTCCTGGCTCTGTACATGATACCCGTGTTCTAAAAAACAGCCCACTTTATGTTAAAGCTGAGTACCCCCCACCTGGCTTTTTCTTCTTGGTGATGGGGGATATCCCTGCATACAGTCCCCCATTACCATCATCACACCCTACAACCTGCCACCTCAAGGAAGGGTCGAGGAACGCTTCAATCACAGCCATTCACGTGCACGTTCAATTATTTGGTATGATGAAGGCACGCTGGAGGGCAACACTGCCTGTGCATTCTTACACAATGTCTGCCTTACCCATGGTGATGTCCTGGAACCAGAGCCAGCTTATGATGCCTTACCACAACCACCAACAGCAGATTCTGGACAGGAGACAAGTGGCAACCAGCTCCGGGCGAGACTCGCTGCACATGTATCAGCACCCCTTAATGTTCAAGGGCACCTTTTGGAACATGACTACATAATTTAATTCAAAGTACCGCATATCTCAACACACACATTGTTGTCATGAGTGTAGAAAGTTAACACCTTAAAGGTTGTATCAGCGATTTCAGGCCCAAACATAAATGATCACATTCATCTAATCTTTCCTATAACGATCCGCTAGCTGTTTTTTTGACGGCCTGCTTATGGGACGGGCAGCTAGCGGATCGTTAGGAAAGATTAGATGAATGTGATCATTTATGTTTGGGCCTGAAATCGCTGATACAACCTTTAATTATTCCATTGGTCTGACATTGCACATCAACATGTACCTATCTATTTATTATTAGTTATTTATTTATATTTATCTATTTTGCTTGACATTGTTTACTTACAGCTCTGTTTATATATTTTGTAAAATGAAAAATGTTGTCGATTACCTAGCATCTGTAAATACCAAATGTATCTGTCCTGAAAATGTTAATACATCTATGGTTATAAGCCTACACTTGTATGTTTTTGTGATTTTTGTGCTATACTCTGAATTGTGTTTATAAATCTCTCACTATCTTCCTCTACATTCCTCCCAACTATAATTTAATTCCAATTTGTTTTATTTATAGTCATTTGGAAATTCTCAAGTTCGCTTTTAGGAATTCTAGAATGCTGAGAATGATATTTATTTGTCCGAAATCTATTATTTGTAAGCTTTCTTGAAAATAAAATTAGATTATGGTCAGTTAATCCAGTAATGAAGTTATATGTTTTCTCAACTCTTTCTGGCCTGTTTGTGAAAAGTAAATCAATTTGCGTCTGTGAGGATGCAGTTATTCTAGTAGGACCTTTAATTAGTTGTGTAAAATCCATATTATCTGTAATTCTTTTTAAAGAATTCCTGTTTCTCTTGTCGTCCCAATGTATGTTAAAATCACCTAAGAGTAAGACTTCTTGTTTTGAATTACATTCTTTGAGTAACCTTTTAAATTCATCATAAAAGGTATTGGTAGAAGAAGGTGTAAACGATAGAGTAAAAACATAACAAAAGACATTTGAGAAGAGAGAGTAATAGTTAATCCAATATATTCCAGATTTACATTAGATAGTTGAATCTGGGTGCAGTGAATATTATTCTTCAGATAAACCATGACTCCACCACCTCTTCCCTTAACTCTATCTCGTCTAAATAAATTATATCCGGGTATATTCCGGGTATAACTTGTTTTTCTAAATGATAAATGTTTCTCTTTATTTGTGACACATATCAGACTTTTACTGATAAAAAGAAATTATAATAATAAATGATAATAATTTGCATATATACAGAATTACAATTTCCAAATGTCTTGTACAAACCAAGAAATACAGCCAGAGTCCTCTGAAACTTTAAATATAAATGAAATCACTCAATGGTGTTAACACAGTGAACACTTATACAGGAACATCAAACAACAAACAGAACTAGATGCAGGAAGTTATTACTTCTCCAAATAAATTCCAAATAAATCTAACATCCTGTCCATTTGCTGCTGAGACTTTTGGAGGCAAGCATTATCACTTTCATATTTCCTTCCTTCTGTGTTTTCTCTAGCCGCTCACAGAAGTCTTTAAGATAATCTACACTCTCCCTCTTCCTCTTCCCGGCGTCCGACCATAGCAACCGTTTTGCTCCCTCATTGGTTAGCTGTTCGAAACGTCACGACACTACAAGGATTCTGGGTAATAGCCTATAGCATTGTATGCGCACTTGCGAAAGGGGTGCATTAAGTGCGCAGATGATCACCCCTGGAGAACACCATTAGAGGATCGGGACACCCTACGGTCTTGCACCCCTTAGCGAGAACGCGCATTGAGGGGCACAAGGGCGGAAGTGCGGATATTGGGACAGGGCCCAAATCTCATCTGGAGGCGGTCGGACCCCCAATACCCCCGTAATCCGATCTTTGCTTGCAGCCTCT
>NC_138738.1:41484798-41497976 GCF_965113295.1 Leuciscus leuciscus | reverse complement strand
AAAGTAAAGTCAGAAACGAAAACGGCCTCATTGATTCCCCCTCGTGACGTCACCACAGGCGCTGTCAGATTCTGCAGAATTTCTCGCTTTTGTTTCCAGACAGAACGAAAGTCTGACCGGGTTGTTTCAGCATGAGTGAATGATAACGGGATCCGCCAGTTCTGGAGCAGCTCTGCTGAAGTCTGATCGTTAGGGATGAGGCTAAACTGAATCTCTAGCAGGTAATTCTAGTCAACAATTATTGTCATGTTGTGCCTGATATTATTTTGTCTAAATAATTACAAATAAACAATAAATCCTTAAGCAGCTGATATTGATGAGGCTGTTTAGTCCAGGTGAATAAAGTGAATGTTTATGAACAGGGTTTGAAATGAACTTTTTCACTCACCGGCCAATTTGGCTACTAAAGTTTAAGTTACCGGCCAATCAGAACTTCTACTAGCCAAAAAAAAAAAAAAAAAAAATATATATATATATATATATATATATATATATATATAAAAAAAAAAATTTGTATTTCAAACATTAGTTTGTAATTCAAACAAAAACCTGTGATCCAGCATCTCCTCCCTTCCTCTTTCATCCTCATCCTTTTCAACAAATATATGTTTTAGGTGTACAGATCAATACAGTACAAAGAACATCAACAAAAATATAGGATGTTGGTAAACAGAGCCGGACAGTAACGGAGTACATTTACTTGAGTACAGTACTTAAGTACAATTTTGAGGGATCTGTACTTTACTCGAGTATCATTTTTGGGGAGTACTCATGACTTTACTCAAGTACATTTGAGAGGCAAATATTGTACTCTTTACTCCACTACATTTCTATCCATAACCGTGAGTACCCATTACTTCTTCTAAAAAAAAAAAAAAAGGAAAAAGAAAAATCTCGGAAACCCTCGATTTGTTGTTTCCCTCTCAAACGTGATTGGATTGTGCAGGCGCCACTGATTGGGACAGCCTATCAGCAATCACCTTCAGCTTTCCGCCAAAGTCAACTCCATGGTCAGATTTAGATAAGAGACGAAACCATGGACGAAACAATGGATGAAGGTCCATCGTGGGAAGCGATATTTTTTTTTCCAGGATGGTAGGGGAAGACTCATGAATATTCATTAGGAAGTCATCCTAACCCCAGTGATGGGTAGGTTTAGGGGTGGGGTTAGGCGGTAGTTTATCAGACCAATCAGGGATGACTTCCCTAATGAATATTCATGAGTCTTCCCCTACCATCCTGGGAAAAAAAATATCGCTCCCGGGAATGTGCCAACCCGTGGCCCCACCTCGCCAGACTATTTCAATTTTCTGAACAATTTAATGATAGTTTTCGCTTCAAGTGTTTGCTGTGTTTACCAATGTAAGCACTGTGGCAGTAGTAATGCAATATTTAGAAAATGTACTCTTGTACTCTTGATACTCAAGTACTTTTAAAAACAAGTACTTCAGTACTTTTACTTAAGTAGACATCTGACTGTAGTACTTTTACTTGTACTTGAGTAAAATTTAGCAAGGGGTATCTGTACTTTTACTCAAGTAATGAAGCTGTGTACTCTGTCCGCCTCTGTTGGTAAATAACAATGTCTTTTCTGTAAACCAAATGCTTTTTAATCTTCACTGTTGCTTCAATGCAAATGAACAAGCGTGCCGTTATTTGTTGTGCGGTGACGTGTGTGTTCAAGCCAGATATGAGCAGATTCTGTACAATACACTGTATTTAATATATCATGATGACTCACGAGTGCTAAATCTGCAGATTTGTCTTACACGAACTTCCCCAGCAAAGTGAGTAAATATAATAAGTAACTCGCCAAATTGGCTCGTGATTGACAGCGTTACTCGCCACAGCCGATCCTTACCCGCATTTGGCAGGTTAGTGGGTGTTCATTTCAAACCCAGTTAATGAACCTACAATCAGTTCTACACATCCACAGGACTGACATCATCAAAGCACATTTCCCATGATGCTCAGAGGGCGAGCGCTGGGATGTGGTGTGTGGAGGTCTCAGATGGTGCTTCTCAGGAGGAAATGAGGCGCTTGATCCATCCGGTGAGTTTGGTGATCCGAGTGTAAACGCCGTAATAATCCGGGCGTCCGCAGCCTCGTCCCCAGCTCACCACACCGGCCAGAAACCAGCGTCCCGACGGCTCCTGACACACCAGCGGCCCGCCAGAGTCGCCCTGACCACACACACACACACACACACGTCACTTACACATCTCTGGTGGAAGACTTTGTGCATAATATTTTAATTGTAAAAATATATAGTAAAATATGTAATATTTCAATAGGTGCATCCTTGAAGGGGACATATCATGAAAATCTGACTTCTCCCGTGTTTAAAGGATAACTCTTGCCAAAATGCAACCTAGGCTCTTTCTGTTAATCTACCCGAGGCAAACTTTCATTTAAAAGCATAATTAGATTGGAAACACCACTTTTAAGTTTGACCGTATTTTCGTTTTAGGTTAAATGCCTTGTCATTTTGACAGTCAAAAATAGTCGATTTCCGAATGCGAATGAACTGACTCTGAATTTTAGTATTGATTCTCATATGAGGATCCTTATTCAAATACAAGGTCAATATTGATTTTCACTAACGAGAAAACAACAAATTATCCGTGAATTTACATGGAACTGAGCTTTAGGAGCTTTCCATCTTTACTCTCCTCCTGTTACGGGGATCCACTATTTTTGACTGACAAAATGCCGGCGGACGGAAACACAGTGAGTTGTTCAAAATCTCTCTTTAGTAAACTCTGTGTACACAAACACTGTTCTCAGTGCTGGAGTTCATGTGTAGAGCCTCTGGTGAGACTTCCAGCACAGTTTCATGTTGTGTCGAGCCGCATTAGTGTTTTAAAAATAGTGATTTTTGATGCTATCCTAAAAGTGCCCCATTCACTCCCATTCACAAGGCATTTAACCTAAAACGAAAATACGGTCAAACTTAAAAGTGGTGTTTCCATTCTTATTATGCTTTTAAACGAAAGTTTGCCTCGAGTAAATTAACAAAAAGGCCCTAGGTTGCATTTTGGTGAGAGTTACCCTTTAAGTGCTATAATCGGGTCCCAGTGCTTCTACCAACCCAGAAAACATGAAAAGTGAAACCCAGTAACTGTGTCTCTGCAAGCATGACAAAAAATAAGCTGATCAGATTTCGCTCTCCTTCTGACAAATGAAGAGGATCTTATTATAATATTAGCGGCCCTTAATTTGCACGTTTACACACACCAGCCGACATTTGGTTTCACGAGCGACAACAGAGACCAGTTCTAACGCAATGATAAAGATCCAGCAAAGCCTGAAACTGTTGTGTGGTTGAGCACAGACGAGCACTGAACACTATTGACCAGAACATGTCACCGCTGTCTTATAAACACCTCAGGAACTGTGGACACTTGTGGAGAAGTTAAACATGATGATGAGATGATCAATGTAACTCCACAACAACTACAGAAATGTCTCCACTAACATTCAGAAACTCTTCCTGAGTCTCTCCGTAAGGCTGCACTCGCTACTGGTTATTCTGGGATTCTGGATGAGTGAGATTGGCCTGTTTTGTTATTGCTGGAGTGACTCCGCCCTCTTCTGAACGGAGGCGGAGCTAAAGCTCATTTGCATTTAAAGAGACACACACAAAAACGGTGCGTTTTTGCTCACACCCAAAAAGGGGCAAATTTAACAAGCTATAATAAATGATCTGGTATTTTGAGCTGAAATTTCACAGACACATTCTGGGGACGCCAGAGATTTATATTACATCTTGTGAAAGGGGGCATAATATGTCACCTTTAAAATTAAGCCAATATTCTGGTTTGCAGAAATTTAAATAAGAGACAGTAACTATATTCTTTATAAAAAACAAAATTTACATGAACGTATAAGAGAAAGTTTATGATTTTTTTTATTACTTTAATCATGTTTTGCCTCTTTTTAAATGGCCCTGTGGTGTGAATTAAAAGTACAAATAATTCATGCGTCTGTCAATTAATATTCTCATGCATCATCACGGTTATGGCAGTGTGATTATGGTGTGTCACCTGACAGGAATCCTTCCCTCCACTGCGATATCCGGCACAAATCATTCTGGGAGTGATCATGTAACCATAGGAACGCACACATGCATCTTCACTGACCAATCGCACGTCTACTTTCTGCAGGACGTCACTCACTGCCCCTGATGGAGAGACAGACACACAAGCTGTGGTGAAAATCCAGCTTTTAATGTTGTTTATGTGTCTATGTGGTGTTTTTAATATGCTTTAAGACAAACCATGTGTAAATTCATAAGTCGACACCATTGCTGAGTATTTCCTCCTTAAAACTGCAGTGAACAGTTTTGAGAGTTTGAGAGTGCGTTGTTGTGTTTGGAGCTCCGTCGAATTAATTCATAAACCGTGATTTTCTTCTTTACACTCTTTTACAAACGAACACTTTCATTTTTACAGCGTGTGAACATATCTGGAATACTTTTCTATTTAAAAAACAATTGGATTGCTCTGATATCGCTACTTATATCCAACTTTCCGAACTTCCGCTACTAGCCTTAGCCCGCTAGCATTGCACGCGTGGCCGCGCCTATTGATCGTCTTTTTTACACCTGTATCACTTAAAGCTATAATTCGCCATTATAGCACATCTGCTATAATGGCGAATATATCGGATGTGTGTCTAACGTTACCTTTGAGTGCAGGTGAGGACACGTTCGAGCTGCATTCTGTGCAGTTAGAGTTGGACTCGGTGGAAAAGCAGATCCGCGACCTACTAGAGAGACAAGCCGAGCTGCGAGATCGGCGATCAGCGCTTGAAACATCACGCGCTGATGCTCACAAGTCAGTGGTTAGTAACCTTTTGACTCCGACCTCGTCTACTCCGTGTGTTTCTCTGCACAGGACGCGAGCAACCAGGACGCGATCATCCCTGGTTTCATTCACTCCGGCACCGACACAACACCACGGACCCTGGGTGATTCCACAGCGGAAGACGCGAGCCAGGACCAGAGCAAGGACCTCTCCGCCCCTCCCGGTTTTCGAGATCTCCACCCGGAACCGCTTCTCCCCTCTTCGCGAGACGGGACGCGACGCTGTGATCATCGGCACTTCCATCGTCCGGCATGTACACGCTACCTCAGGTAAAGGTAAGGTGCGCACTCACTGCTTTCCTGGTGCTCGTGTTCTCGATGTGGCTGCGCAGGTCCCCGAGATCCTGAATGGTGACGAGCGCATCGGAGCTGTCGTGCTACACGCGGGAACGAACGACATCAGGCTGCGGCAGACAGAGGTTCTGAAGAAGGACTACAGGAGCCTGATTGAGACGGTACGCAGCACATCGCCTGAAACAACGATCATCGTGTCTGGACCGCTTCCCACGTACCGACTAGGACATGAAAGGTTCAGTAGATTATTTGCTCTAAATGAATGGTTAATGTCATGGTGTAACGAACAGAGACCGCTCTTTGTAAATAATTGGAATCTGTTCTGGGAGCGACCTAGGCTCTTCCGTGCTGATGGACTTCACCCCAGCAGAATCGGAGCGGCTCTTCTGTCGGACAACATCTCCAAGGCGTTGCACACCATATGACTAGTAAGTCAAAGTCCAAATCACACTCTTTGCTGTCCAAACTTAATTGATATAAGTACCAATGTAGAACATTATATTGAAACTGTGTCTATTCCTCGTTTAGTGAGGTCAAACATTAAATCTACTGCAGGATCTAGGAAAAATCTAATTGTAATTAAACCAGAAAATCTCAATATTAGTGAACAAAAACTATTTATAAAGCTGGGTCTTCTAAACATTAGATCGCTCACACCTAAGGCAGTTATTGTAAATGAAATGGTCACAGATAATAGTTTCGATGTACTTTGCCTTACTGAAACCTGGCTTAAACCAAATGATTATTTCGGTATTAATGAGTCTATTCCTCCTGGAGACTGTTATAAGCATGAGCTCCGTCTGATTGGTCGTGGTGGCGGTGTTGCAACCATCTATAAAGACATTCTTAATGTTACTCAAAAAACATGTCACAGGTTTAATTCGTTTGAAGTACTTGTACTAAATGTTACGCTCTTAGATGTAAGAAATAAATCCCTATTATCTCTAGCCTTGGCTACCGTATATAGACCGCCAGGGCCTTACGCTGATTTCCTAAAAGAGTTTGCAGATTTTCTCTCAGACCTATTAGTCAATGTCGATAAAGCATTAATTGTTGGAGATTTTAACATACACGTAGATAATCCAAATGATGCGTTAGGGGCTGCGTTTACAGATTTATTAAACTCCTTTGGGGTCAAGCAAAACGTTACTGGTCCCACTCATCGTCTTAATAATACGTTAGATTTAATTATATCACATGGAACCAATCCAAGCGATATAGATATTATACCGCAAAGTGATGAAGTCACTGATCACTACATGGTAACTTGCATAATACGTACTGCTGTAATATGTCATGCAGCGCCACGTTATCAACCAGGCAGAACAATCCTTCCAACCACTATAGATAGATTCTCAAATAGCTTACCTGATCTATCTCAGCTGCTCAGTGAACCCAAACAAACGGATGAACTAGAGGAAATGACTAGCACTATGAGCACCATTTTCTCTAGTACATTAGACATCGTTGCACCAATCAGATTAAAAAAGGTTAGAGAGAAAACTAAAGCGCCATGGTATAACAGTGCTACGCATGTTATCAAGAGAGAAACTCGTAATTTAGAGCGTAAATGGAAACAAACTAATTTAGAGGTCTTTAGAATCGCGTGGAAAGACAGTATGTCACGATATAAAAAGGCCCTAAAAGCGACCAGGGCTGAGCATCTCCACAAACTAATAGAAAATAACCAAAGTAATCCAAGGTTTTTATTTAACACCGTGGCTAGACTAACAAATAAACAGACGTCACCCGAACAAAATATCCCGTTACAGTTCAGTAGTAATGATTTCATGAACTTCTTCACTGAGAAAATAGAAAGCATCAGAAACACAATTGTAAATGTACAATCTTTAATGGTGTCTTATGATTCAGCCTCAATTATCGCCCCTCAAGAACAACTACGCCGCTTTACAACTATAGGACAGGAAGAGCTAAATAAACGTATCATTGCATCTAAACCAACAACATGTTTATTAGACCCAATACCCACTAAACTACTGAAAGAAGTGTTACCTGTAGTGGAAGAGCCTCTCCTCAATATTATTAACTCGTCTTTATCTTTAGTTCATGTTCCAAGAACATTTAAACTGGTAGTTATAAAACCTCTCATTAAGAAACCACAATTAGATCATAATAATCTAGCAAATTATAGACCCATTTCAAATCTTCCATTTATGTCTAAAATACTAGAAAAAGTTGTGTCCGCTCAACTGGGCTCTTTCTTGCAACAAAATGATATCTATGAAAAATTTCAGTCTGGATTCAGACCGCATCATAGCACTGAAACTGCGCTCGTTAAAATCACAAATGATTTACTTTTAGCTTCTGACCAAGGCTGTATCTCAATACTAGTTTTACTTGATCTTAGTGCTGCGTTCGATACTATAGATCACAAAATACTCTTAGATCGACTACAAAACTACACTGGTGTTCATGGACAGGCATTAAGCTGGTTTAGATCGTACTTATCAGACCGCTACCATTTTGTCTGTTTAAATGGGGAGATAACGTCAGTAAACTATGGAGTGCCGCAGGGATCTGTATTAGGCCCTCTGCTATTCTCAATATACATGCTGCCGCTTGGTAATATTATAAGAAAACATGGAATTAATTTCCACTGTTATGCTGATGACACTCAATTATATATTTCATCACGACCGGATGAAAACAATAAATTATCTAAATTGACAGAGTGTGTTAAAGATATAAAATACTGGATGACGTGTAATTTTCTGCTATTAAACTCAAATAAAACGGAGGTATTACTTATGGGTCCAAAAAACTGCCCACAAAACCTCTTACAATGCAACTTCAATTTAGAAGGATGTCCTGTTACTTTATCCACTACAGTAAAAGACCTGGGGGTTATACTAGATCGCAACTTGTCTTTCGAAAATCATATTTCATATGTTACAAGAACAGCCTTTTTCCACCTTAGAAACATTGCTAAACTACGTAATATGCTATCTGTCTCTGATGCTGAAAAGTTAGTTCATGCATTCATGACCTCAAGACTAGATTACTGTAATGCTTTATTAGCTGGTTGTCCTGCATCCTCAATAAACAAGCTACAGTTAGTCCAAAATGCAGCTGCTAGAGTTCTTACTAGGTCAAGAAAATATGATCATATAACACCTATTCTTTCATCTCTACACTGGTTACCTATTAAGTTCCGTATCAATTACAAAGTATTACTAATGACCTATAAAGCCCTAAATGGTTTAGCTCCTGGGTATTTAACGGAACTTCTATCGCCCTACAATCCATCACGCTCTTTAAGATCACTAAATTCGAGGCTTCTGGTCATTCCTAGGATATCTAAGACCACTAAAGGAGGGAGGGCATTTTCACATTTAGCTCCTAAACTCTGGAATGGCCTTCCGGATATTGTTCGAGGCTCAGATTCACTGTCCCAGTTTAAAACTAGATTAAAGACGCATCTCTTTAGCCAAGCATTCACATAATACTTACCTTTTATACTACAGTTGAATCAGATTGAACGCATTAATATTAGGAACAGCAGCTACGCTAATTATTTCCCATCTGCTTTTCTGTTGTTATCTCGGGACGCTAGTCCCGAGGTTAATAGAGTACGTCAGCTATGATATGTTATGCCCTAAATTAATGCATGATTAACTAACTGTATTTTTCTATGTACATTTTTTTTAAATGCACTTTCTGTAAAGCTGCTTTGAGACAATATGTATTGTGAAAAGCGCTATACAAATACATTTGAATTTAATTGAATTGAATTGAACCAAAGACAGTCTCAAAAACACGCTTTGAAATCGCTGGTGTTTCTGACGTCACAAACTACCTTGTAACCAATCAGATCAACGTGTGATCGTCAACCAGTGGATCTCTGAGCTGAGTGAGTGAGTGGAGGCGGGGCTCATTTGCATATTCAGAAAACCTTGTATACTAAATGAGGCGAGGGTGTAAAATTACATTCAAGCTATTTTAAGGCATGAAGATTTTTTTTTTCAAGGAAAAAGCTTTTAAATATGTCATTTTGGTGATCAAAGATGAGTTTTAAGAGATAAAATGATTGACTACAGGGGGAGTTTTACTCATGCTTGATTTCCAGTCTCTAACAACAGCATTATTCCCACTCTGCTGGTTATTCCTCTATTTAATAACATGCAGCAGGTGACTTTCTCTCACAGCATCATATGGTCAGTGAAACTTAAACCAAATGTACAAAAATCAAGAAACACTGTGATTCAGTTCCTCATATTTTAGTTTTGGTGGTTTAATGTTTCGTGTGTCAAACTCATCAGGGGTGAAAAAGGTTGACAAAG
Source organism: Leuciscus leuciscus (assembly GCF_965113295.1). Classification (NCBI taxonomy): domain Eukaryota; kingdom Metazoa; phylum Chordata; class Actinopteri; order Cypriniformes; family Leuciscidae; genus Leuciscus; species Leuciscus leuciscus. The sequence continues at coordinate 41,488,514 of NC_138738.1, read as the reverse complement.
TGAAGGAAGAAATATCAGCTTTAAAATGTGATTTACAGACGAAAAAAAATAGCCTAAACTAGTCTAAGATAATATATTTTAAAAAGCTCATGTTGTTTCAGGCCACATTCACAAGCTGTTATTGATGTCTTTCCGTGGTTAAACACTGATTGAGCGAATACATGAGACATGATTAATTTCAGTAAGTTAAACTGTATCTTTCAATATTCCTTCTGATGTTCATGCATGTTTTTTCATGCTATAACTAGTTGTAAAGAGGAAGAAAAGCGTTATGCATAAAATCAAGCCCCGCCCCTGCAAGCTCACGCCCTAAACATCCAATCAACAGCTGATGCATAAAACCAAGACCCGCCCCTGCAAGCTCATGACCACATCTAAACATCCAATCAACAGCTGATGCTTAAAATCAAGCCCCACCCCTGTAAGCTCACACCCTAAACATCCAATCAACAGCTGATGCTTAAAATCAAGCCCCACCCAATACAGTTGACGCATAAAATCAAGCCCCGCCCCTGCAAGCTCACGCCCACGCCCACATCTAAACATCCAATCAACAGCTGACGCATAAAATCAAGCCCCGCCTCTGCAAGCTCACACCCTAAACATCCAATCACCAGCTGATGCATAAAACCAAGCCCCGCCCCTGCAAGCTTTTCAATTTCATGGCATCGCTGCAAAACCCCCCCTTCTGGAACCTTTATTAGTAAAAGTGTAGCGTGTGTATTGACTGGTTGAGATGTGTTTTGGGGTGTCGTACCTCCCTCCCGCAGCGCTCCCCATCCCGTGACCCAGCACAGCAGGTCGGCCTCCAGCTGGTGGGTCACGGGTGGAAGGCAGACCGGATGAGCTAAAGTGCTCGACCACACGGGCCGAACCAGCCGAAGCAGAGCCACGTCATAGTCGTGAGTCTCGTCCTCGTAGTAGTGATGCAGGTGAATGTGCGACACTCGCACCGCCTCCTCCGACTGACTGCTGCCGTCCAGCCGAAGCTTGCCCAGATAGATGATCCACACAGACGGGGAGAAGAACCTGCAGACACACAGCGGAACAGAGCATGTGAGCGGAGTGGAGCGGGAGCGAGCGGGGAGCGCGAGCGGGCGGATCTTGGACAGAGCGCAGAGTGGCAATTTCAAAAGGACGGAGCGTCGCATTTCCCGCTCCAATTTCGCTCCGCTCACACCACGAGTCTGACTCTCAGTCAAGCCTGACCCTGAATCCATTTGTCTTGCACAGTCATCAAAAGTAGACTATTTTCAGGCAAAACTCGGCTCAATAATGGAGTTCAAAAAGTACTTCAAAAAGGAAAATGAGAAGTCATAAAGGTGTAGCCTATTAATATAAGTCGCTCCGGAGTATAAGTCGCATCAGTCAAAAAATTTGCCATGAAGAAGAAAAAAAACATATATAGGCCAAGCCTAAGTCGCACTGAGCTATAAGTCGCATTTATTTAGAAATTTATTTAACAAAAAAATAAATAAAAAAAATGTTATGGACGGGACAGTTCACGGACGTGAGCGCTCTGAAAGGGACACTAAAAGACTGCTTTAAAACTTTCACTGAGACCTCAAACAGAAAGCACAAAGCCCTTCTTTAAATTTAATTTCGTTTTGTATTAATTGTATCTTAATTTGAATCAATGTTTAATCAACCACTTGTCTGGATTTAATAAATAAGAAGTAAATATTGTAGAAAATAGATAATCACGACACGAAGGCGCCGGCGCGTGAACCTGGAGTTTGTCTCATAAATGAACCGAAACTCAGCGTATAGCCTACTTGCCTCACAGACCCGAGACATATATAAAGCTTGAAATGTCTACTTTTAAACAGAACAATTAAAAACTAAAGAAAACAGACTGCTCTCTTATGTAATCCGTATGAAATGTACATTTCTCTCTGGCGCGTTCACTACTGCGAAGATCACGAGTCAGCATCTTTCCAGCCGACACAGACATAAAAAAATTTAAATGTCTCCTGCTATATTTTACGTATTCATAATCATTAATTTTGCCGGTTCGTTGTGACAGCTTTTAGGTGCTTTATTGGCAGCGCCACCCTTACATGTTACATGAACGCATCAGCACCGAAAACATAGAGATTTTTTTCTTTTGGGGGCATTTTGTTTGTGTTCAGACTTTCTCAGTTGTCTTTAGGCGCGATGTTAGAGGACGCTGCTAATAAAGTTGCTAGTATGGCCTACACATTGGATTCACGTTTATTATTATAGGCTATTTAAAAAAATAACCCAGTTTTTATGCCGGTTGTATCATTTTATTTTGTTGTATTTATCCGCCACACCTTGGCCGGTCCGTGAAAATATTGTCTGATATTAAACCGGTCCGTGGCGCAAAATAGGTTGGGGACCGCTACAAGTGAGTGGAGCGCGAAGCAAACTGCGTTGAGCGCTGAGCGATAATGAGCGGAGCGGCCTGATGTAGCTTTGAGCGGGGGAGCGGAGGGGTGAACAGTTCCGTGAGCGATGAGCTGAGATTGTCACCGCTCCACTCCGCTCATATGCTCTGCAGCGGAAGCATTCACCCGGACAGGATGAGCACCAGTGGAACTCATTACAGGTAACTTGAGTTACGTAATCAGATTACTTTTTCAAGTAACTAGTAAAGTAACGCATTACTTTTACAATTTACAACAAACACAGACACACAGCGAATGCATTCACCGAGACCGGGGTGTGTTTCCCAAAAGTATGGAAGTAGAATAATGTCAAATGTTTTTGAAATAAAAAGCCTGTTGAATTGCACTACTTGAAAAAAATAGGCATTGCATTAACCATGCTTGCATTTTAATGCATTGTATTTTTAGTGCTTACATTTTTATGGGCTGAAATTCAACATGGTTGAATATTTAAGCTGTGAATATTTCAATTAAAAACATTTCAAACACCTTTTCATTATTAAAAATTCAATAATCCATATTCACCTTTCATATTTCACTTCCAAAATATTCAAACTGTTTAAAAATACAACCAATAATATTCAACAGGCAATTTTCGGTCCATTTTATTTCGCTTTGCAAAGTCGCTTCCACAAATTCAGTGGTTCAAATTCGACAGTAAATTCAACATTGACGTCCAGGAACTGCAGGAAAAGCAGTAGATTGCCGAGCATACTCTCCATCTGCTGTTAGTCGACCTCACCATCAGATGGTGCAAAAGCGCTTGTTGAAGACCAGCAACAGTTAGAACAAGTCATTCATTCATAAAACTCATTTACAGCAATGTAAGTGTATTTGTGATTATTATGACGGCTGTTTTATGTTAAATTCAGTGTCTTCACGGTTACTTTTCCTGTGTAGCCTACATGCATCTTTCTCTACCGTGAACGAGATTATAATGTTATTCCCCGATGCGGATATACAGATCCAATGTTAAATTTTTGAGGTTGACATATATTTCTCTTGGTTGTTTAGTTGCTTAACTTTATATTGTGGCGATGTGCTGCATGCAGGCTATTAGGGTTTCCCTCAATACTTCAGGATTCCCCTGCTGGACATATACAACGCTTAACGTAGCTTAATGGACTACAGTGATGTAAAAGACCAAACTCGCAGGCAAGCAGATGGACTCAGAATAACGCGCAAAGCTTAATGCTGAGCGTTTCCCAGTGATAGATTGGCATACAGATGGCTTGATGTTGGACATTCGCATATTTAGGGACCGTCTCTAAAGTGTATACGACTTTGGTATACACGTTTCTAACT
>NC_138738.1:41474798-41477298 GCF_965113295.1 Leuciscus leuciscus | reverse complement strand
CGCAATTATGACTTACTTTCTCGCAAATCTGACTTTATCTTGCAATTCTGACTTTTTATCTCACAATTTATTTTATTTCTCTCAATTATGACTTTATTTCTCTCAATTATGACTTTTTATCTTGCAATTTTTCTTTTTATCCTGCAATTTTTCTTTTATTTCTCGCAATTATGACTTTATTTCTCGCAGTTCTGACTTTTTATCTCACAATTTTTACTTTATTTCTCACAATTCTGACTTTTTTATCTCACAATTTTTACTTTATTTCTCGCAATTCTGACTTTTATCTCACAATTTTTACTTTATTTCTCGCAATTCTGACTTTTATCTCACAATTTTTACTTTATTTCTCGCATTCTGACTTTTTATCTTGCAGTTTCTACTGTATTTCTCTGACTTACTTTCTTGCAAATCTGACTTTATTTACACGTTGTTCCATAGACATCTATTCCCTAAACCTACCCATCACAGAAAACTTCCTGCATTTGTACATTTCCAGCAGCTGAAGTGTCTAAGGAGAGAGTCTTACAGTGAAGGTCCAGGTGCAGTTGGTGTCGGGAGGGTAATAACTGGGTAGAAGGGGGTCCGTAAAATCCCCTGGACGCCGTCTTTCTCCTCTAGCACAACACTGTAGGAACATTCTGTGACATGACAAACACAACCTCAGCGTCGCTTAACAACACTAACAGACAAAAGACCCGAAAGGATTGAATGAAATCTCGTATTAAATCAGCATCAATTGTACGCTGTGAGAAAAAAGTCTGTTGTACAAAGAAATTAAGAACACATGCAAAAATCAAGAGAGAACCAATAAAATATGAATAACTGATCATGTTGTAGTCACAGTCAGCTTTTTGTTGTTATGTATGCATTTTATTCATAGTAAAATAAAACCTGTATAGCTGTAGTTTGCCAAATAATTTTGTCAGATAAATGACTTGACAAAGTTTAGTGTTTTGTTCTTCCCTCATATATAAAAAATATGAGGAAAAAAAAATATCCCCTCCGCACATCGCTTTTGGCCACTACTGTATACAATGTTGAATTGTAATTATTCAGTTCATTAGTTACATGATTTCTGTATCATAATAATCATTAATTATCTATATATTATTATTTTTATAATGTTTTTCCTTCTATATTGCCTGTTTAAATGCTATTACAATTATAGGACGCTACGAAATCTGTTTTATTTTTTTTTCTCTTATTTATTTCCACATTTGTTTCTCTTTTATTTTTCTGGATTCCATTTTTTTAAATGGTTAAACAAAATGTTTGTAATCGAAAAGCATGTCTAATTAATTGAAATCATGAAATTTATCAAATTTAACAAAAATGTATTAAAGTTTAACAAAAATGTATTAAAAGTTTAACAAAAATGTTTTTCACAATTTTATTTATTTCACTTATAATGGTTTAATTATATTTTAATAATCAAAAAAGCGTGTCAAATTAATTGAGTTCATAAGAACAACAATTAATTATATTTATTTATTTATTTATTTATATTTATTTTCTTTCATTTTAATGTTTTTTTTCCAGACATTCTGTGTGTGTATTCAACATTTTCTGACAATCAAATGAAGGCATAAAACATTAACTTAATTTCTTTTAATCATATGAAATTAAACAAACTTTTTTGACAAACAAAGTGCTACACAAGAGCTTAACTGTCCAAATAAAACTTTTTTGTGTATAAATTGTGATTATTCCTACATTTTTAAAATTTTAATTCCTTAAAGTTTTATAATAATTTATTATTATTATTAGTGTAAGTATTATTATTACATTGAGACGTAGCTAAATTCAACAGTACAAAAGTAATATATTTCTGTCACAATTTCTTCAAGTTAAACCAAACTTTTATTTTGACGGGTTGCTGCGAAGACCTTTGAGTTTTTATGACTGGATTCCGTACGCGTTTTTCCCCATCGCAGAAATCATAGGGCACCAAAAACTATTTTCTATGTCGTTGTAAAATGTCATGCCAATAAAGGTATTTGAGTTGAATTGATTACCCTGATCCGGCCAGGCCCGAGCGCTCAGAGAGAACGGATCCTTGTAATTGTACAGACCCTGTTTCCAAACCACCGTCATCCAGTCAGAAGAAGACAGAAGCTGCACCGTCTGCTCATACCGACTGCATCCATACAGGCTGAGAGAGAGAGAGAGAGAGGAGAGAGAGAGAGAGAGAGAGAGAGAGAGAGAGAGAGAGAGAGAGAGAGAGAGAGAGAGAGAGAGAGGAGAGAGAGAGAGAGAGAGAGAGAGAGGAGAGAGAGAGAGAGAGAGAGAGGGGAGAGAGAGAGAGGAGAGAGAGAGAGAGAGAGAGAGAGGAGAGAGAGAGAGAGAGAGAGAGAGAGAGAGAGAGGGAGAGAGAGAGAGAGGAGAGAGAGAGGAGAGAGAGAGAGGAGAGAGAGAGAGAGAGAGGAGAGAGAGAGAGAGAGAGAGAGAGAGAGAGAGAGAGAGAGAGAGAGAGAGAGGGGAGAGAGAGAGGAGAGAG
>NC_138738.1:41435200-41474598 GCF_965113295.1 Leuciscus leuciscus | reverse complement strand
GGTCCGCTGCTTCTGGTTGAGAATATAATTTTTTATAGTAGATTTCAAACGATCTTAATATATCTTCTGTTTTATAGCACGTTACATTGGTTTCTGGATTTCTAATTTTGAAAACTGACCTTTCTGTTTGCTGTTTACGGAGTCTCCATGCTAACATTTTTTTAGCTCTGGGTCCATTTTCATAATACTTCTGTTTGATATATTTAAGTTTGATCTCTACTTGTTTATCAAGTATCTTATTTATTTGTTGTTTTTTAACTTTTATTTCTTCTAAGATTTGAGGTTTATTTAATTCAATATGTTTTTGTTCCAGTGTTTTTAGTGAGTTTGATAAATCAGTCAATATCTTCTGTTTTTCTTTTTTTTTTCCTTGAAGACCACTTTAACAGCTTTCCTCTTAACACTGCCTTAGCAGCATCCCATATAACACTTGATGACATTTCCTCATTATTATTAAATTCAATGTACTCTTTAATTTCTTTTTTAATATACTCTATACATTGGGGATCATTTAAGAGGCTAGTGTTCAATCTCCAGACGGTATTCTTGGGTTGAACATCCAAATGGAGTCTTAAATAAACTCCTGCATGATCTGAAACATCTCTAATTCCTATATCACAACCTATAATTCTATGCCTGTCCGATCGGAGCATGAAAAAATAATCAACCCTTGAGTAGACTATATGAGGGTGGGAGAAAAATGTAAACTGTCTCACACTTTTGTGGAGTTCCCTCCATATGTCAATCATGCCAGTTTCCTTAAGCATTTTTTTAACATAAAGAGATTCAGAATTTATATTTTTTGCTGGATTTGAAGAGTCTAGAGTAGGATTCAGCTGTACATTCCAGTCCCCTCCACATATAAGTGTGCCTGATACTTCTGAAGTTATTAGCTCAAATATTTTCATAATTAGTCATTTATCTTTTCCAGGTGGTCTGTAAACATTAAGTAATGTTACTTCTTTTGAATCAAGGATTCCTTTCACCAGAATATAACGTCCTTCTTTATCAGCTATTTGGCTGGAGAGCTGGAAAGTCACCTTATTCGATATCAGTATTGCAACACCTCTTGCATTTCCTTTAGTGTACGATGAATAAAAAGTGTTTCTAAATCCTAACTTTCTCAGTTTTTCAGCCAAAAAATAATATGTTGGTTCTCTCTTTTCATCTTAGCTATAAGTTTACTTCGCTTGATAGGATTTTGCAACCCATTAACGTTAAGCGTAATAGTTCTATATTCTTGTTGAGACATTTATCTTGTGATGTACTATCATATAAAAAATCCCAAGTGACCTTAACATTGTAACACAAATAACACAGAACAAAAAAGTGAAAAAATAAAATAATGTACAATCAAAGGAAACTACAACTTCCATAATCAAAGTTCCTTTTAAAGAAACTTCTATTTGGAAAGGAAAAACTTCGATTAACGAAGGGCCTTCCCCGTGCAAACTGATTCTATAAATCAGAGCACGTCTTTTCCTCAGCTCCCAGACATAGACACTGTATTCATTTTTACAAGTCTTTCAAGCTATAACGTCAACTCAACTAATAATAAACCGCCGAAATCAAGACTCTGAGCATGAACATACACAGATATAACAGAATTCTTGTATAAAACTTAACGTTACCCTTGTTATATTAAACTACTGTTTTAGTTGATTTCGGACGTCACGGTTTTACTGATAATTTACCCTGAGTGAGAGTCAAACAGTTTCTCCTGTGTCCCGGCGGAAATCCTGGAGTCTTTTCCGTGCCCTCTCTTGATGGTCATCTCGGTTGCGTCGTGGTTTCGCGCCCGCTGTTTCCCAAGAAATTTTACTCAGCTTCTCCATTGAAGTTGATGTGGCGGTGTCTTCTCTGATGTTGGCTGTGGTCAATCCTTTCTTTTTTAGGTCCTCCATCGCCTCCGTTGCGCTGTTATAAACAATGGGACCATCTTCAAAAAAATACCCGAAGTTTAGCTGGGGGTGGTGTCTGGAAACGGAGACCCTTCTCTTTGAGTAATTTCCTGATAGGAGAGTATGCCTTCCTCTTCTTTTGGGTTTCAGCCGGATAATCCTGGTCGAAGTACACTCGCCTCCCTTTAAGGTAAACTTCCCTCTTTTTCCATGCCGAACGAAGGACCAACTCTTTAATTCTATATTCAAGAAAGTACAAAACAACCGATCGGGGATTCCCATTTGGCGGTGGTTTAGGGCCGAGCGCTCTGTGACAGCGCTGTATCCCCAGTTCAGTATCGGGGAGGGACAATTCTGTCTTGATGAAATTTTCAACAACCTCCTGTATGTTTTATTTGCATTTTTTGTTGGATGTCGAGGGTTTGGCTTAGCACATCTCTAGCCTCCGCGTTCCACTCTTCCAAATCCACCACCCTGTGCTCGGCCTCCTCCACTCTATTCACCGTATCTTTCAAATCTTTGGCAATTTCGTTCAGTTTAAGGTTGATGTCTGTACTCAGGCTTGCCAAGTCTGCTTTCCAGTCTCTGGAGAAAGTCTCTTTAAAGTTGTTTAATTCTGTGTTCACGTCAGATCGGAGCGCCTTAATTTCAGAATATATAGCGCTGATGCAAACTTGCATTGTATCCGCGGCCTCGTTCTCGCCAGCGTTGTCATCGTCATCATTCTCCTTTGTTTGTCTCTCGTTTTTCTCAGGTCTTTGGGTTGATTTGCCTCTAGCTTTTCGTTGTTTCTCCCCTTCCATATTTGTTCATCAATTACACGGCGTAAAGTTAAATTAAGCAGGGGAGTATAACCGACTTGTCTGGGAGCTCGCGTTCTACACTGCCACTCGCCTCGACGCCATACCGGAAGTCCACCCCTCATTTTTTATAAGATTATAATATACAAACTCTATATTCAACCTTGCAGCTACAAGATTCTTGAACATTAATTCAGCATCAGTACTAAGAAGATTCAGCCCTTCATTCTTTCTCGTCTTCCAAATTGCTAATTTTGCAGTTCCGATCAAGTAGTTCAACAAACACGCTTTCCTTTTGATTAAAAATCTGTACATCACACCCCCAATAAACACTTCTTCTAAGAATTTCTCATCAAATGCTTGAAACCATCTATCAAGAAGATTAAAAAGACCTTTCAACCGATTACATCTTAAAAACAAATGTTCCAAATTTTCTACCATCCCACAAAACCTACACTGTTCACCCACTGCTGGATTCAGGTGCGCTACATGTCTGTCCGTAGCTATCGCCCCGTGAATAAGCCTCCACTGCAGATCAGCAGTGCGCTTCTCTATGGGAGGCTTATACAGGGCTCTCCACCTGTCCCTCACGAGGAAGTCTGGCTTCAACAAACCTGGCCACCTGGAGGTCTTCTGTCCTTTAAGAGAGTCCTGGTGTAAAACTTTGACTGTTGAGTGATATATTGCTTTTTTTGATGCAGACTCAAAATATTCTAGCTGCGGGGTTTTAAAAGATAGAATTGACTCCACATCTTCATCTTCATTTTCCGTCTTTATAAGATGAGAGATTTTAATTCCTGGGAGTTCCTGTTCATTCGACATGTCCATCAAAGTTCCTCTCCCAATGTACTCTCTGTAACTACTTGGTAAGGTATTGGCAATCTCCTCCATCAACTTTTCTGTCAAGCGTGAAGATCTTAAGCCAGTCATTTCTTTAAGTTCCTCCAACGACTTCCATCCATCTCTATTCAAGAGGTGTCCCAGCTTGACAATGCCATTTCTCTGTAAGCATGCACTTACACTTACAGAAGACAAAAGTCTTGTTTGAGTCATTGGATTAAAAAACAATGGTTCCTCTAGAACCCAGTTCCCAGGTTCATCAACCTCTCTTTCAACTTTAAAAACAGTTCTCCATGAATGCAACATTGTCCGGTAAAAATGCGAAAGCTCAGACATGTTTATCTTCTCCAGGTTCATTAAAAATAAATGTCTGTCCAATCCAAGACCCCCAGTTTTTTGAAGAATTGCCTTTGCAGTCTGAGACCAAACCAAGTCCTTGTGGTAGAGAAGTCTCTGAGCTGCTTGGATTCGGAAAGCACAGATTCTGCTCCTCACGTCCACCAGACCTTGGCCTCCTTCTTGAACTGGAAGATACAGCGCTGCTGCACGAATCCAGTGTTCTCCACTCCAGAAGAAATTCACAAAAGTCCTCTGTATCCTGCAGATCAGCTCATCAGGAGACTCCAGTACCAGGAGTCTATGCCACAGGATAGAGGCGGCCAAGTTATTTACCACCAGAACACTTCCTCGGTACGACAATTGTGGTAATAGACATTTCCATTTAGACAATTGAGCGTTCACCTTCTCCAGCATTCCCTCCCAATTTTTTCCTTTAAATGTTGTATTTCCTAAAAAAACACCTAACATTTTTAACCCTTCTCTTACCCACAGCAGTCCACCCGGTAATTTTGGAGGCCCTAACCGTCCCCACTGACCAATAATAAGCCCTTCACTTTTCCCCCAGTTCATTTTTGCTGAAGATGCCCTCTCATATTTTCTAATAATTTCCGTTAAAATGTCAACATCATTTTGACTCTTGATAAAGACTGTGATATCATCCGCATAGGCAGATAATGACACTCTACTACTACTATTTATACCAGGAAGTAAAATTCCATCCAGATCTCTCCTTATCCTACACAACAACGGCTCAATAGCCAGACTATACAATTGTCCAGAGAGTGGGCAACCCTGCCTAATACCCCTTGACACCGGTACTGGTGCACTTAATCCTCCACCAGCTTTAACCATCACAAAAACATTTGAATATAACAACTTAATATAAGATATAAAATTCTCTCCAAATCCAAATTGTTTTAAAACCTTTAGAAGATACACATGGTCAACCCGATCGAATGCTTTCTCTTGGTCCAAACAAAGAATACCCAGGTTTAAATGATTAAATTGGTTAAAATCAATTACATCCCTCAATAAAAAGAGATTATCCATGATTGTCCTTTTGGGAATGCAATACGTCTGGTCATTTTGAACCAATAACTCTAAATAACACTTTAACCTATTTGCTAAACACTTTGACAATATTTTGTAGTCCAAACATAATAGAGAAACTGGTCTCCAATTCTTTAGAAGACCTAGATTTCCTTTTTTTGGAAGCAAAGACAGTACAGCTCTTCGGCAGCTTACAGGAAGTGTTCCACTTCTGATGCTTTGAATGAGTACTTCATACAGATCTTGTCCTAATATATTCCAAAAAGCTTGATAAAACTCAACTGGCAGTCCATCAATTCCCGGAGAACGTCCTCTTGATAACTGTCTCATTGCTTCTGTAATCTCCTGAAAAGTTATTTGACTGTCTAGTGATTTTCTCCCCTCTTCTTCCACCTGAGGTAAATCACTCAGCAAATCAGAAGCACTCTCAACGTCACAGTTCTCAGCGTCATACAGGTTTTTGTAGAAATCAACCGCCAGCTTCTTTATTTCCACTGGGTCTGACGTTATAGTCCCATCAGGCCTTTGAAGATGATATATTTGTTTTTGTTGGAAGCTTTTCTTTTCAAGGTTGAAAAAGAATGATGTAGGAGCGTCCATGTCTTTAATAGAACAGATTCTCGCCCTTACGATTGCTCCTTTCACTTGCTCCTGTAATAGCGAGCCAAGTTCTTTCTTTTTCTTATTCAACAGCTCACTCTGCCCAGTTCCATTATTATTAAAAATAGTGCTTTCCATTCTTTGAATGTCTTTCTCCAAGCTTTTTACTGCAAACTTCACCCTTGATGTATTATGTGAACTGTAATTTTGACAAAATATTCTTATATTTACTTTGCCAACATCCCACCACTGACACATGTTTTCAAAAGAATCTTTCTGCATTTTCCATTTATTCCAGAATACTTTAAAACTATCACAAAATGAAGCATCCTGTAATAATTTAATATTAAAATGCCAAAAATAATTTGGCTTTGTAATCGCCTTCATGTTTAAATCAAATAAAACCAAGTGGTGATCTGAAAACCCAACAGGTACAATAACAGCATTCATCACCTTATTATTCCATGTTTTATCAATATAAAATCTGTCTAGTCTTGCCCCACTGACCCTATTCTCAGATGCTTTAACCCATGTATATTGTCTAATTCCTATATTTCTTTTCCTCCAAATATCAATCAAATTAAGCTCTTTTATAATTTTTGATAATACTACACTTGACTCATTATGAGGTTCCTCCCCATTCCTATCAATTATAAAATCAACAGTACAATTCCAGTCACCTCCAATGATAACACACACCTGATCTCCAATTTTTTGAACAGCATTTTTTAGTTTCATAAAAACCTCCACCCGCTCAGGCCCAATATTTGGTGCATAAACATTTATAAGCACAAACACAGTTCCCTTATATTCTATATGCATTAATAATACTCTTCCCTTTACAACTTCTTCTACAACTAAAACATTTACATTTATATTTTTTGAGAATAGTATGGCTACACCAGAACTCAAATTTGTCCCATGGCTTAGCACACATTTCCCTTCCCACCATCTATCCCATTCCGACTCATTTTCTGTATTAGAATGGGTCTCTTGTAAAAAAACAATATCCACCTTCTTAATTCTAAACAATTCTGACACCACTGCCAACTTATTTCCATCCCTACCCCCATTTATATTTAAGGAGCCTGCTCTCAAAAACTCCATAAAAAGGGGAAAATATAAACAGGACAGAAATAGAGTGAAAAGACAAAGAATAGCCGACACCCTGTGTGTTTTAATCATTTTGTGAAGCGTTCGCCTTACTCTTTCTTAACTTCGTTAAGATCTTCCTTAACCGAAATCTTTTCTGCTTGCTAAGACCCTCATGACTAACATTTCTTTGTAACAAAGTCACCGACACTATACATTTCCCTATGTCTGGGAAGAAATCTTTGACTTCCACAGTCTTTCCAAAAGTTGCATCTAGAAAGTCATTAATTTCTTGCAGTGTATATGTGTCCTCCATGATTTGTGAACCAATATCTGAAATTTCAGAGAAATTATCATCATCTCTCATTTCAGAATCAGTACACATTTCAACACTATTAAACACTTCAGAATCATCAGCTTGAACCATTTCAACATTTATTTTTCCTTTGGTGACATCATCAGTCATCACACTACTTTCCCCCATTTTAGATGCATCATTTTGTTCAACATCATCTTTCTGATCATTACTGTCAATCAAATCAGCATTAACAACATTCCTTTCCCCTGTAATCTGAGTTGGTACCTTCTCATGATTTGCTTCATCAGTATTAATCTGGACAACATTTTGTTCCTGAACATCCTCAGCAGCAGCAGCACTGTGTTCAGCTACCTCCTCCTGCCTATCCTGGACCTGGGCCTTATGTGGGCACGCCATCCGCTTATGCCCAATATCCCCACACTCGAAGCACTTCATGCTACCAGTATTAGCGTAAACCACATACGTTTTTCCCTCGTGGCCAACTCTAAACGACACATCCAGCTCTGGCTGATTCAAAAACATAAACACTTGCCTCCTGAAAGACATAACGTGCTTCAAAGCTTCGTTTCTGCATCTCAGTGGAATAGTTCTAATCCCACTTGCAAACTTTCCATATCTCGCTAACGCTCTTTCAATTTCATCATTCTGAATAAAAGGGGGAACGTTAGACACGGTTATACGGGTCGTTGGCGTTACCAGCGGTGAAATGGTAAGAAAATCTCCACCTACCACAATTCCTTCGCTTATCAACCGATTTGCTAGTTCTTCCTCCTTTACAAACACCACTACCGCCTTATTCATCCTCGACGCCGAAGAATTGTTTTCATATCCGATTAGTTCTCCAACCACCAGTAACACATCCTCCACCGTCACGCCTTGTGCAGGCACACACCTGACGCCGTGACGGAGCGACACAGGTGACACCACCACCTCCGCGGCCGCGGGGTGAGACGCCATCTCGGTGCCGCCACAAAAGTTTCCAAATAAACAAAGTCTTTGTTTCCTTGGTCAAAAAGTATTCCTCTTCTAATACATTTTAATTTATGTGCAATAGAAAATAGAAATACGAAAAAAAAACTCCCGCACTCCCCGTGAAACCCTCACGCACACCCCAAACGCTCCCAGCGTGCACCGGAAGAGAGAGAGAGAGAGAGAGAGAGAGAGAGAGAGAGAGAGAGAGAGAGAGATTAACCACGCCGTACAGTAACAGTCATCAGAGGCTGACACTTCATCACTGCAAAAAATGATGTTCTTACTCAGTATTTTTGTCTCGTTTCCAGTCCAAATATATATATATTTAAAAAAAAGAAACCATGATGAATTTACTAGATGAGTAAAATGCATATGGTCATCAAAATGAAGTGAGTTTTTGCTTAAAACAAGAAAAATGATCTGGCAATGGGGTCAGAAAAATGATCTTGTTTCCGATTGAATTAAGTTTATTTTTCTGACCCCACTGGCAGCAAACTGTTCTTGTTTTAAGCAAAAACTCACTTCATTTAAATTTTTTCCCCCAGAAAACAAGACAAAATATCTTATGGCATTTTACTCATCTAGTAAATTCATCTTGATTTAAGAATTGTTTGATATTTGGACTGGAAACGAGACAAAAACACAGAGTTTAGCAGTGCATGATCTAAAGCAGAGAGGAAGGTGAGTCTCACGAGGTGATGAGCCGAGAGTCTGCTGGCGAGACGGAGTCGTAGATGATCAGCCGGTCTCGACACTCGGACAGGAGCCACTCCACCCGGAGCTCGAGCCGGGATCCTGCAGGGGCCCTGAGGTGCCACAGACACGAGGACCTCTGAGTGTTCGGGCCCTCGAGAAGCACTGGCTCCGTGGAGAGCAGAGACGTGTAGCGGTAACAGTCTGTGGGGGAACCACACTTCAGGACACACGACTCTCACACATGTTCAGGGGTTTCATCTACTCAATATATTATTCAATATATGCTCAGAATTTGAGAGACGTTTTCATTTTCTTGAGTATGTCTGGCATTCGTGCATCTATTACACACTTTATAGACTCTTCAGAACAAACGATCAGTGAGAGCAACGGTTCACCTGAGCTGAACATGAGTCTCTAGACAGTTTTTAAAACACAAAAGACATCCAGATTTTTACTTCATTTCTCACTATTCTGACTTTTTATCTACAATTCTGACTTCATTTCTCACTATTCTGACTTTTTATCTGCCATTTTTACTTCATTTCTCACTATCCTGACTTTTTATTTCGCAATTCTGACTTTATTTCTTACAATTCTGACTTTTTATGTCGCAATTCTGACTTTTTATCTCTCGATTTTTATTTAACTTCTCACAATTTTTACTTTATTTCTTGCAATTCTAACTTTCTTTCTCTCAATTCTTTTTCGCAATTCTGACTTTATTTCTTGCAATTTTTACTTTATTTCTTGCAATTCTGAATTTTTATCTAGCAATTCTTATTTTATTGCACAAAACTTTTACTTTATTTCTCGCAATTCTGACTTCATTTCTCACTATTCTGACTTTATCTCGCAATTCTGAATTCATTTCTCACTATTCTGACTTTTTATCTGCAATTTTTACTTTATTTCTCTCAATTCTGACTTTTTATCTCTCAATTTCTACTTTATTTCTTGCAATTCTGACTTTATTTCTCTCAATTCTGACTTTTATCTCTCAATTTATACTTTATTGCAATCAATTCTGAATTTTTATCTAGCAATTTTTACTTTATTTCACGAAATTTTTACTTTATTTCTTGCAATTCTGACTTTATTTCTCTCAATTCTGACTTCTACTTTATTTCTTGCAATTCTGAATTTTTATCTAGCAATTTTTACTTTATTTCACGAAACTTTTACTTTATTTCTCGCAATTCTGACTATTTCTCACCATTCTGACTTTATCTTGCAATTCTGACTTTATTTCTCACTATTCTGACTTTTTATCTGCAATTTTTACTTTATTTCTCACTATTCTGACTTTTTATCTGCAATTCTGACTTTATTTCTAAAAATTCTGACTTTTTATCTCTCGATTTTTACTTTATTTCTCGCAATTTTTATTTTATTTCTCACAATTTTTACTTCTCACAATTTTTATTTTATTTCTTGCAATTCTGAATTTTTATCTAGCAATTCTTACTTTATTTCACAAAATTGTTACTTTATTTCTCGCAATTCTGACTATTTCTCACCATTCTGACTTTATCTCGCAATCCGGACTTCATTTCTCACTATTCTGACTTTTTATCTCGCAATTCTGACTTCATTTCTCACTATTCTGACTTTTTATCTGCAATTTTTACTTCATTTCTCACTATTCGGACTTTTTATCTCGCAATTCTGACTTTATTTCTTACAATTCTGACTTTTTATGTCGCAATTCTGACTTTTTATCTCTCGATTTTTATTTAACTTCTCGCAATTTTTGCTTATCTCACAATTTTTACTTTATTTCTTGCATTTCTAACTTTCTTTCTCTCAATTCTTTTTTGCAATTCTGACTTTATTTCTTGCAATTCTAACTTTCTTTCTCTCAATTCTTGTTTGCAATTCTGAATTTTTATCTAGCAATTCTTACTTCATTACACAAATTTTTTACTTTATTTCTCGCAATTCTGACTCCATTTCTCACTATTCTGACTTTATCTCGCAATTCTGATTTCATTTCTGATTTCACTGACTTTTTATCCGCAATTTTTACTTTATTTCTCTCAATTCTGACTTTTTATCTCTCAATTTCTACTTTATTTCTTGCAATTCTGACTTTATTTCTCTCAATTCTGACTTTTTATCTCTCAATTTATACTTTATTTCATGCAATTCAGAATTTTTATCTAGCAATTTTTACTTTATTTCACGAAATTTTTACTTTATTTCTCACTATTCTGACTTTTTATCTCGCAATTCTGACTTTATTTCTAACAATTCTGACTTTTTATCTCTTGATTTTTACTTTATTTCACAAAATTTTTACTTTATTTCTCGCAATTCTGACTATTTCTCACCATTCTGACTTTTTCTCGCAATTCTGACTTCATTTCTCACTATTCTGACTTTTTATCTGCAATTTTTACTTTATTTCTCACTGTTCTGACTTTTTATCTCGCAATTCTGACTTTATTTCTCTCAATTCTGACTTTTTATCTCTCAATTTCTACTTTATTTCTTGCAATTCTGAATTTTTATCTAGCAATTTTTACTTTATTTTACGAAATTTTTACTTTATTTCTCGCAATTTTTTACTTTATTTTACGAAATCTTTACTTTATTTCTCGCAATTCTGACTATTTCTCACCATTCTGACTTTTTCTCGTAATTCTGACTTCATTTCTCACTATTCTGACTTTTTATCTGCAATTTTTACTTTATTTCTCATTATTCTGACTTTTTATCTCGCAATTCTGACTTTATTTCTAACAATTCGGACTTTTTATCTCTCGATTTTTACTTTATTTCTGGCAATTTTTATTTTATTTCTCGCAATTTTTACTTCTCACAATTTTTATTTTATTTCTTGCAATTCTGAATTTTTATCTAGCAATTCTTACTTTATTGCACAAAATTTTTACTTTATTTCTTGCAATTCTGACTATTTCTCACCATTATGACTTTATCTCGCAATTCTGACTTCATTTCTCGCTATTCTGACTTTTTATCTCGCAATTCCGACTTTATTTCTTACAATTCTGACTTTTTATCTCGCAATTCTGACTTTATTTCTTACAATTCTGAGTTTTTATCTCGCAATTCTGACTTTTTATCTCTCGATTTTTATTAAATTTCTCGCAATTTTTACTTATTTCACAATTTTTACTTTATTTCTTGCAATTCTAACTTTCTTTCTCTCAATTCTTTCTCGCAATTCTGACTTTATTTCTTGCCATTTTTACTTTATTTCTTGCAATTCTGAATTTTTATCTAGCAATTCTTACTTTATTTCACAAAATTTTTACTTTATTTCTCGCAATTCTGACTATTTCTCACCATTCTTACTTTTTATCTGCAATTTTTACTTCATTTCTCACTATTCTTACTTTTTATCTCGCAATTCTGACTTTATTTCTTACAATTCTGAGTTTTTATCTCGCAATTCTGACTTTTTATCTCTCGATTTTTATTTAATTTCTCGCAATTTTTACTTATCTCACAATTTTTTCTTTATTTCTTGCAATTCTAACTTTCTTTCTCTCAATTCTTTTTTGCAATTCTGACTTTATTTCTTGCAATTTTTAATTTATTTCTTGCATTTCTGAATTTTTATCTAGCAATTCTTACTTTATTGCACAAAATTTTTACTTTATTTCTCGCAATTCTGACTATTTCTCACCATTCTGACTTTATCTCGCAATTCTGATTTCATTTCTCACTATTCTGACTTTTTATCTCGACGTCTCGTGGTTCCATCACAGAGAGCCACAAAATCACTTTCCAGAACATTCTCATTCACAGTTCCATGCTGGTGGAATGCTCTCCCCACCCTCATCCGGAATGCAGAATCCATGGCAACATTCAAAAGACAACTGAAAACCCTTCTCTTCCGTGAGCACTTATCCTCATAAAAAAAATAATTAAAAAAACCTTCCTTTATATGCTACCTTTCCTTTTGCCTTATGTCCTCGCTTATGCTACTCTGAACAATGACTGAACTTCGTATTTTGAGCACTTCTTGCGTTGTTTTTTTTGCCTCTTCACGATGACTCGCTTAATTTAGTCCTAATTTGTAAGTCGCTTTGGACAAAAGCGTCTGCTAAATGACTAAATGTAAATGTAAATGTTATCTGCAATTTTTACTTTATTTCTCTCAATTCTGACTTTTTAATCTCTCAATTTCTACTTTATTTCGTGCAATTCTGAACTTTTATCTAGCAATTCTTACTTTATTGCATAACATTTTTACTTTATTTCTCGCAATTCTGACTATTTCTCACCATTCTGACTTTATCTCGCAATTCTGACTTCATTTCTCAATATTCTGACTTTATATCACAATTCTGATTTCATTTCTCACTATTCTGACTTTATCTCGCAATTCTGACTTCATTTCTCACTATTCTGACTTTTTATCTGCAATTTTTACTTTATTTCTCACTATTCTGACTTTTTATCTCTCGATTTTTACTTTATTTCTCGCAATTCTGACTTTATTTTTTCGCAATTCTGACTTTATCTCGCAATTCTGACTTCATTTCTCACTATTCTGACTTTATCTCGCAATTCTGAGTTCATTTCTCACTATTCTGACTTTTTATCTGCAATTTTTACTTTATTTCTAACAATTCTGACTTTTTATCTCTCGATTTTTACTTTATTTCTTGCAATTCTGACTTTATTTTTTCGCAATTCTGACTTTATTTCTCGCAATTCAGAATAATTTTTTTCGCAATTGTGAATTTAAAATGACACTTGATCTGATATTTAGAAATCTAATGAATAATATTCAGGCATTACTACTTGTTGATGCCACTGCATTATTTCAAAACTGATTTACAACACATGAAAGTGAATTAAAACCTCAAAATGATTGTTTAGGGGAAAAACATTCACAGCAAAATACAACAAAAAAGAGAAAAAAGAAAAAAAATCATACCAAATGTGGCTTGAAAAAGATCTATAACTTTGGGGCTGGTTTCTGGAAAGTAAAAAAACAACAACACAAAGCAGTAAAAACAAGTGAACAGAAATGCAGCAGAAGTCACGACACATGTGTGGTCTGATGAGAGTCACCGGTGATGCTGAGCGACGACATCAGCAGCTGGAAACCCTCGTATCTGCAGATCTGCTGAGCGTCAGTGAAGCGCTGGAGCTCTCTGAACACACTCTCGTTCAGTCTCGCCACGCTCACCGTCTCCACACGACTGACGGGAACCGACAGGCGCAGCCAGAAATGAGCCACAACACTGCCCTCCCTGCAGAAACACCAGAGGACACGTGAAGGTTCAGCACAGATCGCTCATGAAACACCAGAAGACACGTGAAGGTTCTGCACAGATCGCTCATGAAACACCAGCGACGGCTTCCTCACCCAAAGGCGAAGACCGCAGTGGAGTTGAAGTATCTGGACAGATCTGTGGACTTCACCAGCTTCTCAACCTGTCAAAGAGTCATGATATAATGATGATAAGTGTGTTGCGTGTTCTAGGCTCAGCTTGACCAGACCAAAGCATGCCGGTTGATCCGCTTCCAGCTACATTTTGCATGGAATTTCTGACTAGACTTACAACAAGTCATCAGGGGTCTCATTTATAAAACGTGCGTAGGATCCTCACTAATAGTATGCGTGCGCCCGAAAGCCAAAAATGGCGTATGCCAAAAAATATTCAGACTTATAAAACCGTGCAAAATTCCCTTTACAAATCCCAGCCAGCAGAAGATTGTGCGCATGTACGTCTCCACCTCAGAATAACCATATCTGGAGCGTACGACGCCTCGTTTTATTATACATATCATCATTTGCATATCATTTGCATGTGCATATTCATCCACGTGATACCATGTTTAACGGTACAAGAGATTAGGAAAATATAAGATACGGATGTGCATCACATTACATTGCTAAAAATAATTTAGGAGCCGATCCTTGCCTTGTTTTTGAATCAATAAATCAAATAGTATAAAATACATTTCAGAGAAAGTTTTTCTCAATCTTTTCCACTGGCCAAATTGTATTTTTAATTGCTTTATATTTTTAATGGAAACTGATAGGCCTTATTGTACATTATTGATCATTATTTGCACGAAAATGTTTTCTCAGATCATGAGTTCTGCTATTATCATGTGCTAATCAAACATTAAAACACAGCATGCCCCAGGAAAAGTGTTCAAAAGCATCGCATACACTACAAATACTTCTATTTATTAGAATATAAAAAATGTTGTAACTTCTCTGTAATGATTTCATGTAATTTAAGTGCTTAACTCTGTTAATGAGAAAAACATATTTAATCTAAATGTGTATATCAGATGTAAAACATAGTTTAAATCATTATTTTATGTATTTCAACTGTTATTGTGAACATGCACTGTATTTATGATTAGGACTCATAAAGAAGATTTAAAGTGCTTTTCCTTCATCAGTTCCTCAGATCTCCATCGGTGTCGCCAAACTGCTCCGTCTCCAGAATGTTCGTACGCATGGATCAGAGTTTGCGCAAATTTTCCCGTCAAGTTTGTCTTTATAAATCACAACTCATGCGTGTGAAGTGTCGTACGGCTCTTTCAGTTTTGTGCAACGCAACGGTTATAAATGAGGCCCCTGATTTCTTTATTAAAGGGGTCATCGGATCTCCATTTTCCACAAGTTGGTGTGATTCTTCAGGGTCTTCATGTAAAGTTTGTAACATACTTTGGTAAAAATTCCTCAATGGCTGTGTAAAACAACACTGGTTTTACCTCCTCAAAAACAGCTCTGTTCACAGCGACCCGTTTCGGTGTGTGTCTCTTTAAATGATCATACGCAACTGCTTTTTTTCAACTTTACTTCTGCATCCGATGACCCGATGACCCCGTCTGTCTGAACCGTCTTTTCTGATTTGAATCTAACTGCTACTAGCTCTTACAACACAGTCTTAAAACACACACACTCACACACACACACACACACACACACACACACACACACACACACACACACACACACACACACACACACACACACACACACACACACACACACACACACACACACACACACACACACACACACACACAGGCTATGTTTCCTCACCATGTTCTGCACAGACGTCGCCTCGGCTCTGAACTCTGAGCTCTCATGATTGGTCAGGCTCACAGAGAAGTTCTTATTCAGTATGGAAACACTGGCCGTGTACTGTTGAATCACCCGCGGCTCCAGCACCCAGACCCTGTACTCTACACACACACACACACACACACACACACACACACACACACACACACACACACACAGAGAACGTGAGACGGGTGGCTAAAGGTTACACTCACTCGGAGCACTCAGAAAGTTTGTGTTCATGTTTCTGTGGTTTTTGACTGACACCTGTCACTCTGAATCTAGCTAACGACATATGTTTTAAGAATGTTTGGCTAATGTTCCCATTAATTTATAAACATATTATTTCTGAATGTTCAAAAACGTCCAGTTATTTAAATGTTCTAAACACTTTTTTTCTTGGTTATGCAAGGGAATGTTACATTGTATCATTCTTCAAACATTATGGAACGTTACTTTTGAATGTTCTCTGAACGTTCTGAAACAAGTAGAAACATTTAAAAAATGTTAGACGAACGTCCAACTAAGGGTTTGTTTACATGACAACCTTGTACTAAAAATGAAAACGTTTTTCCTTTGCGTTTTCCGTGTACAGAAGAAAATGTTGTCAAAACGATCCCGTTCACAAGGATCCGCGAACTGATTAAACCGCTGTATTCTGCTGCCAGACCAGTAGATGGCGATGTCAGTGTCACTTTGTAAAGAAACACACACACCTATAGACGTTATACGCCAGAGAAACAAGCGCGCAGCCATCTTTAAAAATTTGTCTTTGAATTTCAGTTTTTGCAGTAGCTCTGTATATTTCGATGGCATCGCTGTCGAAGAGTTATTAGCTGGTGAAGTGGAGTGTAAACGGCCCCTAAACATTTCAGAAATAAAACTATGAATAATGTCAATGTTTTGAGAACAGAATTAAAGACCAGACAAATCTGAACAAATGTTCTATAAATGTTACTGTTCATAACTTTGAGAATGTTCCTTGTTCACTGTATGCTTGAGCTGCTGCTGACTTTATAACACGCAGTTGTTTCTCTAGTGTTTCATCACACTCTCGTTCATCTGTGTTTTCTCACTCCAAACACATCAGGAAACTATGGAAGCTTGTTTCCGCCACAGAATATATAAAAAGGTTAATTGCACCTTTTATCTCACAATTATGACTTTTATATCTCAGAATTTTGCAATTGCTGACTTTATTTCTTGCAAAATTCTGACTTTATAACACGCAATTGCAACTTTTATATCATGCAATTCTGACTTTATATCTCCCAATTGCATGTTATAAAGTCAGAATTGTGAGATGAAAAGTCACAATTACCTTTTTTATTTTTTACTCTGTGGCGGAAACAAGCTTCCATCGATTTTTTTCCCGTACTAATTCTCTGAATTTAATGCACACTTGAAACATAAATTGAACATTTAATTATTTATCATTGCTGAGCAGAATCATGCTGGATATGGATATCTTTGACAACATTTAACTGACAAATAAAGGTCTGTACATAATTCACATGATTATATAGTGTGATTCAGCAGGACTGGAATTCTGGCATTTGATTTCTCTGTCATTTAGTCAAAAATTCATAAATGCACATAGAATGTTTTGATTAAAGCAATAATGCAGTAATCATGATGGATGATGCATAATCATCCTGTGCTAAAATCCTCTCTAAACATGTTCACATTTAGCAGGAAATTCACATTTTCCAGCAGAGATGACGCTATATTGTGCTGAACGCATGTGTGACTGTTTCCTCACCCAGAAAGTACCAGATAACACATGCAGACCCAGCCGAGATGAAGATGATGATGAGGAAGATGAGGCCAATCAGCCATTTCGGGAAGCTCCTCCTTTTATGGGACGGATCCGGATCGGCGCGCGATTCCTGTGTATAAACACGAATATTCACATATTCTTCTCAAATAACTTCTCAGTTCTTGTCGTGCAATGCCTTTATGTGTGTTATTTGAGGGGAACATGCGGCTCTCTCACAGTGTTGGTGTCGCAGTCTTGATTCGAATCCGCTTTGAACCCGTTTCCGAGCTCCATCATCGCCCGAACCGTTATCTCGGGTCCATCTTCGGTTCCGTCAGTCCTGATTCGGGTGGTTCTTCTCCACGACTCAGAATCCACACATGTTCGGTTCTTCACACATGTTCTGAGGGAAACGCTTGTGTTTGTCAGTCCGAAGTCCGTTGCGGATCAATAGTGAAGTAGATCTGCTGATGAGGACAGTGCGTGGACACTAAAGCCACAGTTTTCATATAAACGCGTCTCCTGCTCAGATGCTGCGTTTATGTAAAATGAGAATATTAATAACGGATCTCTTATGATAAACAGTCACCGCCCAGCAACGCGCGCTCCCTGCGCAACGCACCTGCGTGACGTCATCAGGTCGGATCTCACCTGTGTGCAGATGACGCTCCTCTGGGATATGATCAACATACGGGCTTTCCCAGTTTTATTAGTGCATTTTTTTGGACAGAAGTAGATTCAAGGACAAATGATGTGTTCAAATGTTGCAACCTATACATTTTGTTCCATTTAAAATATGTAGCCATTCATATCACAGTATATCATGCTGAAAGAAAAATACTTAAAAAAATTGTTTTCTGTGGTTGATGTGTTTATTTGAGTACTTAAGCATCTACTGTTTATATATATATATATATATATATATATATATATATATATATATATATATATATATATATATATATAAAATATATTCTTTCATTACTAGCATTTTCATCGTAAACTAGTCCCATTTATACTTAAGCAATATAGTGCCATGAAAAAGTATTTACTTCTGAAAATTCTGAAATCATTAATATATATAAAGTCAGCAACTTCTCACATCACTCCTGTAAAAAGTCATTTCAGTTGGTAATTAGATAAGAAAGCTTTTCACATCCAATCAGAGAAACCCAGACATCCACACATCCAATCAGAGAAACCCAGACATCCACACATCCAATCAGAGCATAAATGTTTTAATATATTAATTAGCAGCAAACTGAAGTCGTTCTTACACTCGACTTCTCTTACATTCCTCCAAATAGCAGGTGCCATTTTCAATATATGCATGTAAATATGAAATTGCATTTGAAAACATAATTAACAAAAGGACAATAACACTGATAAATGACTGTGTCAAGACAATCAAAAGAGTTTTACTTCTAGTTTTGTGTTTTTTGTTTAACTTTAGCATGAATGTCACTGTTGGTGAACATCCTATAAATTAAAATAATATATTATTACAATAACATACAGGGTGCAAAATATGATAAATCCTCTCATTCTAAACTATATCGTTTTCTGAAAAGCTAGTTTTTAAAAGGTTTGTAACGTAAACTGCACGGTTGAATCTTAGTGGAAAGAAACTGGAAACTGTCCTTTTTGCTTCACCTGGTTTTGCGTTCACACAGTCATTGTGACAAACGGATTGAAATCAGGTGTGACTCCACATGTAGATACGAGAGCAGACCGAAGCAGATCCAATCATGTCAGTCTCCTTCTTTAACGTATTAGTCAGGCAGAAAACCATGGTAAACATCAAGACTTTATGATGAGTAAGAAACAGTAAAAAATTAACTCTTTCCCCGCCATTGATGGAAGTTTTCATCAATATTCTTAACCCTGGCAGGGAAAGAGTTAAACTTCTCTCGTCATTTATTCACCGTCATGTCATTACAAGCCTGTATGACTTATACTTTCTTCATTTGGAAGACAAAAGAAGATGTTTAGTAGAATGTTCACGCTGCTCTTTTACACGCAATGAAAGTGCAAAATAAACACTGAACAAGAATCACAGCAGAGGTCCATATAATCCTAGTCTTTAAACTCTTTACAGCTATGTTCATTGAATGGACAAGAGCAGCTAGACACATCTTCTGTGTTCAGTTATGAAGGTGAGTAGATGATGGCAGAACAAAAAATGTAATCGTATGTTGCACAGACATATGCCCCGTTTCCAGAGTTTGACTTTAACTCGTTCGCTCTCCAGTCGCTGTTGCTAGTGGCTTTCCACAGTTCCACAAGCTATAATAAATCATATGGTTGGTAGTTTGAGCTGAAAGTGCATCAGTCAGACACCATTGATTTATATTACATGTTGTGAAAAGGAGAATAACATATCACCTTTAATGTCAAGCCCTGAGCGTTTCTGTTTGTACACTAACCCTCAACTCAAGCTCAGTGAGTCCTGATCACTCACGATCTCTTCAGTCTGAACTGTAAACAACAACGTTAATTCTGCACATTTTTCACTGGCATGTAATCGCCACTCGAGGGCTCGATCATCCCACACGGGCTCTGAAGGTCTAGGTCCAACAGTCCTGGAAACACGCAGCTCAAACCCGCCGTGTGCTCGAAGCCCAGGAGCGGGTGCATGAAGGGATGAGGCGCCGGCAGGTCCCGAGGCAGGAGACGGGTCAGGTTTAAAGCCAGAGGACTGGGGAGGTCCGACTCCTCCATGCTGTCCTCGCCCCCGCCCGCGAAACCCGAATCTGGGCTCTGCGTGTCCTGCCGGAGCTTCTCCAGGGTCTTCACAGAGAGCTCAAGCTCCTTCTCTTGAGAGTCGTGAGTGTCGTGAGCGTGGACCGGGTCCGGGCCGCTGACGCCCCCCGCTGGCCCGTAGGAGGAGTCCATCGAGCAGGGCTCCAGGGTGTCGATCGGCCCCTTCGAACTCTGGGACAGAAAGTAGGTGGAGTTGGAGAAGTTGGAGGATTTGCTGGTTCCTTCCCATCGGTCCTGCAGGCCGTCGCTGTCTCTGTGCGAGCTTCGGGAATCACCGGCGTCCGGTTGCTTCAGGACCTCGACGGGACTCACACACTCCGTGTCCACTTTGATGAAGCTCTCGTACGATAAAAGCGGCCCCAGCCAAGACTGTTGGAGAGAACAGTTTTAAGCTTTATTTATGTAGCGCTTTTTACAATGCAGATTGTTTTAAAGCAGCTTTCCAGTGATAACAGGACAATAATGCAACACAAGGGGCTTTCGCACCGGTGGAACCTTCTCATAGTTCCCAGAACTAGTGGTGGAAGTACACTGATATTCGCACCGCAGGAACTGGGAACTATTTTAGTTACAAGGAACTCCTTTTGGAAGAACTAATTTACTCCTACTTCAGAGTCTGTCTAAACCAGCGCTATAGGATCAACAGTGATGTTAGTGTTCGCTGATTGGCCGAACGCACGCCATAATTAAAAGAAGGCTGTGTAAACACAGATTATACCCTATATATTTACTCCACAAACGAACTCTTCGAACATGGAAAACTGTGATAGATGGAGCTCTTAATCTTTACGCTGAGGAGAGAACTCAACACTACTTTGAGGGACCGAGAGAAACATGATTATGTATTTCTGCTCAGCAACACTGGACATCAACACACGGCATACGCTAATAACTCTTCATTACTGTCTTTCTAAGTAAAACAGTTCTATAAATAACATATTAGACAGGACTGTTAGTTCCTAGAACTACCCGATGCGAAAGCCCCTAAAGTTTGTTTCTGCAGCACAGCAGATCTGGAAGAAAATAGCGTCACAGTCCAGCTTAAGTAAGTTCATTGATGTTTCATTTTGATGTAAAAAAGTTATTAAAGGTACAATATGTAAGAATTTTGCATTAAAATATCCCAAAATCTCAAGGCCAGTGTTATATATTTTGTTAAGTTGATTACTTACAATATCCCAAATGTTTCCAACTATTTTTAAATCGTGAGAAAATTGTGATTTTAACCAAGGAAACGGGGCGTTAGAGCAGGGGAGAGCTGGGAGTCGCCAGTCAATTGCGTCATATCCGCGTTACCCTCGGTTTCCGCTCGTACTGCGTGGAGTCCTGGACAAATGCGAAAGTTGTAGTTGTAGCGTCTATCAAGCTACAAACTTTAGCTTGTTTCTTGCAGTCGTTATGGGACACAATTATTCTTTACCGATTGCTGCTGGTTCTGTCGACAAAGCATGCTTAATTTTATATTTTCCAAATGTAGCATTCGGTAATAGTTATGTTTATGTAAGGAAAGTATTATTGCTTTAGATTTGTGTTTAGTTTATTGACATTGTTTATCACGTCTGGTGTTTATGGCCATGTAAATAAACATAGCATGTGTTATACATAAAGATTAATCAGTATTTTGGCAAATGATGTGGGTATGTTCGAATGTACTTTTACAACAATTGTTTAGAACATGTAAAACTGCGCAGCGTTATCACAACAATGAATTCAACAAATACAGTAACATCTATGAAGTATTAAACCTTACTTTTCTTGCGGTTAATTCATTTTAATGAAATAATAGTGTGATGAGGTTTAAGAGTCAGGAAGGAAGAAGACGCGTCGTCGTGACTGGGACTCGTACTTTATTAAAATAAAGCAAAACAAACAAAAGCCGCGCACAACGCGCATTCACTGTGGCAACCGCGACGGCACAAAACAGTTCAAAAATGAGAGCTCGGATCCACCGGTTTTCTTCCTCTGCGTCCAATTTTCTCTCCAGTCTCTCTCTCGTTCCAGCGCGGCTTATAAGCGGTCTCTCCACGCCGATCACTGCAATAAGACACAGGTGCATTTGCACTTGACCTACTTGCTCGTCTCTTTTCTCTCCCATCACAGACCGCGCTGAACCACGCCAGCCTCGCCACTAAAAGCATGTCATTAAACGCAACATTTATAAAAACAGAACTTAGCCTCATCCATGAACATGATTTTTCGATTCCCGTCTGACTGATTTACATCCACGGTGGAGTTTAAAACGACAGTTCCCATCATTCCACGCTCCTTCACATCGTCATCAAGCTACGCCGTTGTTGTTGTTTGGAATGTAGCGCCCTCTAGCGGCAAAAATTCTTGCATATTGTACCTTTAAAGGAACACGCTGACTTTTTGGGACTTTATCTTATTCCCCGTATCCCCCAGAGTTAGATAAGTCCACACACACCCTTCTCATCTCGGTGCGTGCCGTAACTCTGTCTGACACACCCACCGCTAGCCTAGCTTAGCACAAAGACTGGAGGTAAATGGCTCCAGCTAGCATACTGCTCCCAATAAGTGACAAAATAACGCCAACATTTTCCTATTCACATGTTGTGATTTGTATAGTCACAGCGTGTACAAATAACAAGGTCACATGAGACACAGCCATCTTCTAACCGTATACATACTGGGAACTATATTCTCAGAAGGCGAAGCACTGCTACTTGGGTGGAGTGATTTACTCCAACTCTGAGGAACTCTCTGCTCCTCACCACGGGCTTCTTAGGTGCTGCGAGCAAATCACTCCGCACAAGTAGCAGTGCTTCGCCTTCTGAGAATATGTGACCATGTTATTTGTACACGCTGTGACTATACAAATCACAACATGTAAATAGGAAAATGTTGGCATTATTTTGTCACTTATTGAGAGCAGTCGGGTCAATTTTTTTTTTTTTTTTTTTTTTTTTTACAGATTGGGCTTTGGTCGGACTCGGCCTCATTGAGCTTTTCTCCTTTCATCGTGCCCATAATATATGTGCAGAGCGCAGGCTACTGTATGAAATATTGTTATATTGATAATATTATAAAAATGCAACGCAATATGCGATCACGCGAGTAACGCGACACGCGTGCAATGCATTAGGCGACAGTTGACCATGCAGAGCATCAGGGAGAAGTTGGAGTTACTAAAAGTTCCCAATACTTCAGGAAAAGCTGCATTTTGAAAGAGTTTTGATTTGATTACCGAGCCTGAAGCCTTCAACAGTGGATGCTATTCTTTTTCTTCACAACAATCGCGAATAAACAGTGAATGAACCTACTGAGTTCAACAGATTTTTTTTTTCTTTATTATATTTTTATTATTATTGGTGACAGCGGCACCAGAACTCCATCAGTGACAGAATGGAGACAAAGCCTTGTGAGAAACCAGACTCAACGAACCAGCAGTGTGTGATGATGAACCAGCAGTGTGTGATGATGAACCAGCAGTGTGTGATGGTGTGTGATGATGAACCAGCAGTGTGTGATGGTGTGTGATGATGAACCAGCAGTGTGTGATGATGAACCAGCAGTGTGTGATGATGAACCAGCAGTGTGTGATGGTGTGTGATGATGAACCAGCAGTGTGTGATGATGAACCAGCAGTGTGTGATGGTGTGTGATGATGAACCAGCAGTGTGTGATGGTGTGTGATGATGAACCAGCAGTGTGTGATGATGAACCAGCAGTGTGTGATGGTGTGTGATGATGAACCAGCAGTGTGTGATGGTGTGTGATGATGAACCAGCAGTGTGTGATGATGAACCAGCAGTGTGTGATGATGAACCAGCAGTGTGTGATGGTGTGTGATGATGAACCAGCAGTGTGTGATGGTGTGTGATGATGAACCAGCAGTGTGTGATGGTGTGTGATGATGAACCAGCAGTGTGTGATGGTGTGTGATGATGAACCAGCAGTGTGTGATGATGAACCAGCAGTGTGTGATGGTGTGTGATGATGAACCAGCAGAGTGTGATGGTGTGTGATGATGAACCAGCAGTGTGTGATGATGAACCAGCAGTGTGTGATGGTGTGTGATGATGAACCAGCAGTGTGTGATGATGAACCAGCAGTGTGTGATGGTGTGTGATGATGAACCAGCAGTGTGTGATGATGAACCAGCAGTGTGTGATGGTGTGTGATGATGAACACGCATGAACAGAACTGATTATCTGATCGCACGAGACTCACCGTGAAATTCCCTCCGTGTTGAGAGTTCAGATCTCCGAAGAATTTGGAGGGATCCGGAATGTCCAGGGAACACTTCTTCCTGAGGCTGAAAGGTGAAAGGTCACTCATGAACAAGAGGTTTGGTGTCTCTCACAGATCACAGACTCATTCTCTGCTCTGATTCACATTAGTTGCAGAAGGAGTTCCTCCGCGGCTGAGCGAGCTTTATGTCTTTGTTCTCACTGAATAAAATCAAAGTTATTGTTACAGTTATAGTTATAGTTATTATTTTTATCTTTATAGCTATTGTTATAGTTATCATTATATTCTTCGTTATCATTATCATAGTTATCGTTATCTTTATATTGATTGTTATCATTAATATAGTTATTATTTTAGTTATTGTTATCATTATAGTTATGGTTATCATTACAATTACTGATATAGTTATCATTATCATAGTTATCGTTATCAGTATAGTTATTGTTATTATCTTTTTTTTTTATCATAGTTATTACTACAGTAATCATTATAGTTATCATTATATTTATTGTTATCATTATTAACAGTAAATGTTGTCATTATAGTTATTCTTATGGTTATTTTTGATAAGTGTGCGTAGTGTGGTGACGGAGTGTGTGTAGTGTGGTGACGGAGTGTGTGACGGAGTGTGTGACGGAGTGTGTGTAGTGTGTGACGGAGTGTGTGTAGTGTGTGACGGAGTGTGTGTAGTGTGGTGAAGGAGTGTGTGTTATCTCTCACCTCTTGCTCCTGTTGCATTGGCTGAGAAAAGTACAGACCGATACGACAACCAGAGCGAGTCCTGTCAGTGTGAATCCTGCGACTAACCAATCCAGCGTCAGGATCCCAGAGACATCTGAGGACACACAGCGTCTGAGAGTTAGTGTCAGCGCACCTGAGTGTGTGTGTGTGTATGTGTGTGTGTGTGTGTGTGTGTGTCTCTGTGTGTGTGTGTGTGTGTGTGTGTGTGTGTGTGTGTGTGTGTGTGTGTGTGTGTGTGTGTCTCTGTGTGTGTGTGTGTCTCTGTGTGTGTGTGTGTGTGTGTGTGTGTAATAAGCAGAGTGTGTGTGTAATAAGCAGTGTGTGTGTGTGTGTGTGTGTAATAAGCAGTGTGTGTGTGTGTGTGTGTGTGTGTGTGTGTGTGTGTGTCTCTGTGTGTGTGTGTGTGTGTGTGTGTGTGTGTGTGTCTCTGTGTGTGTGTGTGTGTGTGTGTGTGTGTGTGTGTGTGTGTGTGTAATAAGCAGAGTGTGTGTGTAATAAGCAGTGTGTGTGTGTGTGTGTAATAAGCAGTGTGTGTGTGTGTCTGTGTGTGTGTGTGTGTGTGTGTGTGTAATAAGCAGAGTGTGTGTGTAATAAGCAGTGTGTGTGTGTGTGTGTGTAATAAGCAGTGTGTGTGTGTGTGTGTGTGTGTGTGTCTCTGTGTGTGTGTGTGTGTGTGTGTGTGTGTGTGTGTGTGTAATAAGCAGAGTGTGTGTGTAATAAGCAGTGTGTGTGTGTGTGTGTGTGTGTGTGTGTGTGTAATAAGCAGTGTGTGTGTAATAAGCAGTGTGTGTGTGTGTGTGTGTGTGTGTGTGTAATAAGCAGAGTGTGTGTGTAATAAGCAGAGTGTGTGTCTAATAAGCAGTGTGTGTGTAATAAGCAGTGTGTGTGTAATAAGCAGTGTGTGTGTAATAAGCAGTGTGTGTGTGTGTGTGTTGTGGACCCGCCTGTAGGCGCACATTACTAACGCGTCCTTTAAATAGCAAAAATAAATATTGCGCCATTGACTTTAGACCAGGTCAAGTTGGTCAATGGCTCAGAGTTCATTTCAGTTCCTCAAAATAGCAACACACCAGTAATGCGCCAGAACACACACAGAACACACACTGAACACACACTGAACACACACTGAACACACACCTGGTTCTCAGACCCGCCGCTCAGGATGAATAGATCAGCGCAAATGCATTTGCTATATAAACATCGCGGCACAGGACGTGAAAATGAAAACTGCGTCGGGCTGAAACTAGCAAAACACACTTGCGTCGCGCGACGCCTGGTGTATGATAGGGCCCATAGTGTCAGTGCAGTCGGGGAGGTGTGTGTGTGTGTGTGTGTGTGTGTGTGTGTGTCACCTGGTGCGGGGGGGAGCTGGCCCACTTCAGATGTCCAGCTGTACTCCTGACTCCAGTCGCTCCAGATCGATTTGGGAAGTGTAAGCTTGACTCTCACCCGGATCACGTACTGTTGCTGGAAGACCAACTCATCCTCTGAAAGATTCAAACTAGTTCCTCCAGTCGGTCTGCACTTCACATCCTACACACACACGGACAGAACCAAGCGTTTCTGTGAGGGGGTTCTGAATCTGCATCTCAAGATCTTCTGTCTTTAACCATTGCACTTTAGTTTTACAATCGCTTACACACTTGAGTGTGTATCTTCAGATCAAGTCTGCAAAACTGCAAGCATGTATTTGCTTTATGCTCAGTTTGCAAATGTAAAACAAACTCTGCAAAACACAGAGTTCGTACAGACACTGTAAAATGGACTTTTCAAGCACTACTTTTTTGGTTTTCAAGGATCAAACAATATCTTTACTCTTATTTATCGAGCTGTTTCATATACTCTGATATTTATGAGCAATATCACACTCATAGTGTGTAAGAGTGAATCATTGGTTTGTGTATATAAAGTTATGATGATAAAACAAGAGCTTTGTTGAGGTTTTTGCATGTTGTGTGTGTTTTGAGTTTAGAGAAATCGTGTGTAAGCGATTAACAAAACCCCTTTGTTGTGGTGAATGAGGGCGACGTGCTCACCGTCCAGCTCTGAGCAGCGGATCTGTACTGGACCTCAAACTCTCTAAACGTGTGTTTAAAACTGACAGTCCAAGTAGCGTTGAGCCCGCGAACTTCCACTTTCTGAGGAGGAGCCACTTTCACTACTGAAACACAAACACACGCACAATGTCAGGCAATGATCGCTCAAGAGACTCGTTTTCCTGTACAAAAACATAGTCCTACTGTACTTCTGACCCTCACCGTATCCTATCCCTAAACTCAGAGGTGAATAACACTGACGTAGAAGCACTGATCCGGGGTTTAAGCCTAAACTTCACATCAAATCTGAATGGTTGATTGTAATGTTATTTTAGGATCAATAAAGATGGTACACTGGGGAAAAAATGGAGTATAATTTTATTATTATATATTTTTTTTCATTAAAGAAACTTTCAGTGATCATTTCTGCTCTTTGGTCATTTTTGACCGAAATTGTTTTATTAAATTTTTTTTACTTGATGGAAATTGTACGAAACTTAGTAACGGTTTTGGCACTTGCTGTGAAAAAAAAAAATTATATATATATATATATACTGTATCATGGACGTGATTCGAAAAGGTTAAATGGTCCTGTAAAAAATAGTCGCACTTGTGCTTCTCAGCGTCTAACATGAGCGCATTGGAAAATAATGGCAGAAGAATTTCCTCTAGTGGAAGCGTTTGGTACTGCAGCCGAACACACTCTCACTGAAAGATCATTATTCTGAGATATCAACCTCATATTTAGAACACAACTTGTTTAGATTTATGGCTTTGATTTTCTTGCAGTTTTAGAGTAAAACTTGATTTTGAAAATATATACTTCATAAAAAAAATGTAAATAGTATTTTTGTGAATTTTTCATAACAATACATATGTAAAACTCTATTACTTTTTTTAAGTTCCCTTTCAAGGGAACTCCCGTTGCGTCGAGAAAATGACGCTGTGGGAACGCTTTGCGTGATGACGTCTTGAAGCACATGTAAAATCAGTCCAATGGTGTGGCGGAACGTCAGAGGCGGGTGACGTCACGTACCAGGAAACTATAAAAGCCGGCCCAAAACAGAAAACGAAAGCTTTCTGAGTCTTCAGTTGCGCTCTGTGTTGAAATCTGTCCTTGTTATTTGGTGTTGTCTGTCTCTATATATATATATTGATTCAGTTATGGCGAGCAAGCAGCAGTATCGAGTGTGTGTCCATCCCTGCCCGCGTTATTTAACGGGAGGTGACACACACACTCTTTGTGTTGTTTGTTTGGGAGAGGAGCATGCCCAGTCAGCACTCGAGGGTGGTGACTGTGAGCATTGCTGTGCGCTTCCATTGCGTACGCTCCGATCCCGTTTGGCTCGGTTCAATCCCGACCACGTTCCCCAGGGCTCGGGTCCCGCCGCGGCTGATGCTCGGCGGCGAGCTCAGACCTGGGGTTCGCAAATGGATCTGTCAGTGGATGTTGAGACGGGCTCTGCCTTATCTCAGCATCAATCTGACAGATCCAGTGCCTCTCATCAGGGTGCGGAAGCACGCGCTGCGGTTTCTTCCCCCCTGATAGAGGCACCAATACTGCAATTGTCCAGCTCTGAGGAGTTGGATGTTGTGAGTGTTGAAGCTGAGTCTGAGGATTCGCCACCTCAGTCTCATGCGTTTGAGGAACTGCTCGATGTTATTACTAGAGCAGTTGACAGACTTTCTATTGAGTGGCCAGAGGATAGGCAGGACGTTCGCTCGAAAAGTAAGCTCGACGAACGCTTCCTGCCATCTCGTGCTCAGCCTCAGCGAAGAAGCCTGCCGTTTTTCCCCGATCTCCACACCGAGGTGTCGAGATCGTGGGGAAAACCGGTTTCATACAGAGTATATGCACCACAAACATCTCATTATTCATCTATTCA
Organism: Leuciscus leuciscus; assembly: GCF_965113295.1. NCBI lineage: Eukaryota > Metazoa > Chordata > Actinopteri > Cypriniformes > Leuciscidae > Leuciscus > Leuciscus leuciscus. Next base: position 41,445,523 of record NC_138738.1, on the reverse strand, counting down.
GAAATATAAAGATTATGGTTATGGGGAGATGCCGAAGGTGGAGGAGACGCTTGCGAGCTATCTCTCTCCAGCAACGGCATCTTCCCTGAAAGCTCCTTCACTTCCCTCTAAGCCAGTAAAATATACTTCATCCCTGGTTCATAAATCTTATGCAGCCGCTGGTCAAGCAGCAGCGTGTCTGCATACGATGTCCATTATGCAAGCATATCAAGCAGAATTATTGGGGGATTTAGAGGAGGGCGGGGGAATTGGTCCCGATACAGTGGCTGAACTACGCAGAGCCACAGATTTGTCTCTCAGGGCCACCAAGGAGACCGCTAAATCAATCGGGCGGTCTATGGCAGCCCTGGTGGCCACTGAGAGGCATCTGTGGCTCAACCTGAGTGATATAAAAGAGAAAGAAAAACATGTTCTTTTAGATGCTCCGGTTTCCACTGTGGGTTTATTTGGCGATGCAGTAAACTGTGCAGTAGCTAAATCTCAGGAAGCTGCTAAACAGGCAGCTGCATTGCAGAAACTCCTCCCCCGCCGTTCTTTCTATGAGGCTGCTGAGCGGGAGCAGCCTCACTCCTCTAAAAAGAGCGCTGAGCACCGTGCCACTCAAAAACAGAGCGTTTCCTCCCGTGCTCCCCCACAAAAACCTCGGGGACACGGAGGGCGCGCTCAAACCCAGCAGTCTTCGAGGGGTAGAACGGATCTGCGGACCGTTATTACCGCCAAGAAGGCTGCTGGGAAAAAGTCCTGACGTCCGAGGACCCAGGACAAATGAGGGTAGTCCCCCCCGAAGTAGAGCGGTTAACACCTCATTTTACGGTGCCCGTCCCTCTTCGGTGCCCTCAGGGGACCGTTCTGCCAACCCTGCCACCTCTGGTGTTACAGGGCGCAGCGGTCTCCGGCGAGCACATATCTCAAGGTCCACCCGGAAACGTAGTGGCCTCGGGATGCCCGCCCCCTCCGAGGAGGGTGCTAGAGCAGTCTGTTCGGTCGTTCCCTGCCGGTTCGCCGTTACAGGGCGTCGAACCGACTACTTAACAGCAACAAAATCCAGAAACCAGTCTCGAGAGGCTGGTACCTCTAGTAGAATCTTTGACAGCGTGGAAGCTACTGTCAAATGTTTCTCGTTGGGTCCTGCAGACCGTGGAAAAAGGGTATCAGATACAATTCAAGAAACGCCCACCTCGGTTTATGGGGGTCCTGCCCACAGTGGTGGGCCCCGAGCAGGTTCTGGTTATGGAACAGGAAGTGAACACTCTGTTAGAGAAAGGGGCCATAGAATATGTACCTCCCTCCAGCAGGGAAACCGGGTTTTACAGCCGGTACTTCATAGTTCCAAAAAAGGACGGGGGATTGCGTCCCATTTTAGATCTTCGAGTTCTGAACGAGTCAGTCATGCAGCTCAAGTTCAAAATGTTAACATTGAGGCAGATCGTGCCACAGATCAGGTCCGAGGACTGGTTTGTCACGATAGACCTCAAGGACGCATATTTCCACATATCCATCCGTCCGTGTCATTGGAAGTTCCTGAGGTTTGCTTTCGGGGGCAAAGCATACCAATATCGAGTTCTTCCATTCGGCCTAGCTTTATCACCCCGCACTTTCACCAAATGCATGGATGCAGCTCTGGCGCCACTGCGCCTCCAGGGTATTCGCATTATGAACTACATCGACGATTGGTTGATTTTAGCTCATTCGCATCAGATGGCGGTTCAACATCGAGATGTTGTTCTCGCCCACATGAAAGAGTTGGGGTTACGGCTGAACGCCAAGAAGAGTGTGCTTTCTCCATTACAGAGGACCACTTTTCTAGGCGTGGTTTGGGATTCTGTGTCGATGCAGGCGCGCCTGTCACCGCCACGGATAGATTCCATCCTTGCAGCTGTGAAAAGTGTAAAGCTAGGCCAGCTACTCACTGTCAAACAGTTCCAGAGACTGTTGGGTCTCATGGCAGCAGCTTCCAACGTGATACCTTTTGGACTGCTACACATGAGGCCCCTGCAGTGGTGGCTCAGGACCAGGGGGTTTTCCCCGAGGGGCAACCCATTTCGCACAATCAAGGTCACGCGGCGATGCCTACGTGCCTTGGTTATGTGGAAGAAGCCTTGGTTCCTGTCCCAGGGCCCAGTGTTGGGAGCTCCTTGTCGTCGCAAATTGCTAACGACGGATGCTTCCCTCACGGGCTGGGGAGCGATCCTGGAGGGTCGCTCGGCTCAAGGTCTGTGGGAAGACCATCATCGTTCCTGGCATATCAATCGCCTAGAGATGTTAGCTGTCTTCCGGGCTCTGAGGAGCTTTATCACAGATCTCAGGGGGCACCATGTGTTAGTACATACGGACAACACATCGGTAGTCGCCTATATCAACCACCAAGGGGGTTTGCGCTCGCGCCCGTTATCCAACTTGGCACGCCATATCCTCTTGTGGTCCCAGGGGAAGTTACTGTCACTCAGGGCAGCTTACATCCCCGGGGTACAGAATATAGGAGCAGACACTCTGTCGAGGCAGGGGCCGAGGCCCGGGGAATGGAGGCTCCACCCCGAGGTGGTGGAGCTGATATGGAGGGAGTTTGGCCAAGCACAAGTGGATCTGTTTGCGTCTCGAGAGACGTCTCACTGTCCACTTTGGTTCTCCCTCACGCATCCAGCTCCTCTCGGACTGGATGCTATGGTACAGACGTGGCCGAGGCTACGTCTGTACGCCTTTCCCCCAGTTGCTCTGCTCCCGGGAATTCTGGAAAGAGTTCGCAGGGACCGGGTCCATCTACTTCTTATAGCCCCGCGCTGGCCGGGCAGAGTATGGTTTCCCGATCTTGTGTCCCTCCTCGACGGGCATCCTCTGGAGTTACCCGTCAGGAGGGACCTTCTGTCCCAGGCAGAGGGCTCGATATTTCACCCTCGGCCAGAACTGTGGAACCTGTGGGCTTGGCCTCTGAGGGGGCCCAGCTCATAGAGTCAGGTCTCTCAACCGAGGTTGTTGAGACCATTCTACAATCCAGAGCTCCCTCCACGAGGAAACTTTATGCCCTGAAGTGGAGAGTATTCACTTCCTGGTGTAGTGACCGTCGGTTGGACCCAGTCCACTGCCCAATTGGTACAGTGCTGGAGTTCCTGCAGGACCGGTTCACTGCAGGTCTGACCCCGTCCACTTTAAAGGTTTATGTGGCGGCCATAGGTGCTTACCACATTCCTTTGGGTGGAATGTCTGTGGGGAAAGACCCTCTGGTATCTCGTTTCCTTCGTGGCACTTGGAGGCTGAGGCCTGCAGTTCGCTCTAGGGTGCCACCTTGGGATTTGTCCTTTGTGCTACAAGGCTTATCCCAGGCCCCCTTTGAGCCCATTGAGGAGGTTCCTGAGAAGTTTCTTACTCTGAAAGCTCTTTTCCTTCTGGCTATTTCTTCTCTTAAGAGAATAGGGGATCTTCAAGCATTGTCGGTGGCTCCGTCATGCTTAGAGTTTGCTCCGGGTATGGTTAAAGCGTTCCTTCATCCGAGACCGGGTTATGTCCCCAAGGTCCCCACTAATGTGGCTAGACCTATTGTTCTGCAGGCTTTCTGTCCTCCTCCCTTTCAAAATGCTGACCAGGAGGCTAATAATTTGCTTTGCCCTGTGCGGGCGTTAGACGCTTACGTCCACAGAGCTGCCCTGTGGCGTAAAAGTGATCAATTATTTGTGTGCTTTGGGTCCCCTAACAAAGGGGGCCCGGTGTCTAAGCAAAGGATGAGCAAGTGGGTGGTCGAGGCTATCTCACTTGCTTATGAGGCGGCTGGGCAGCCTTCTCCTTTGGCTGTCCGGTCGCACTCGACGAGGAGTATGGCGGCCTCTAAGGCCCTTATTTCAGGAGTTTCATTACAGGACGTCTGTGATGCGGCAGGCTGGTCCTCACCGCACACTTTCGTCAGGTTTTACTCTCTGGATCTAGACTCTGCTCCAGGGTCTCATGTTTTGTCTTCCTAGTGCTGCTCTACGGATTTCACACAGGACAGACATTTGTAGCTATGGAGGCGTTGGTATAGACGTTCCCACAGCGTCATTTTCTCGACGCAACGGGAGTTCCCTTGAAAGGGAACGCCTCGGTTACGACTGTAACCTCGGTTCCCTGTAGAGGGAACGAGCGTTGCGTCGCCCTGCCATATCTCCTTCATGCCTGTCAGCTCGACTTCAGACTTTTACGAAGCTTTCGTTTTCTGTTTTGGGCCGGCTTTTATAGTTTCCTGGTACGTGACGTCACCCGCCTCTGACGTTCCGCCACACCATTGGACTGATTTTACATGTGCTTCAAGACGTCATCACGCAAAGCGTTCCCACAGCGTCATTTTCTCGACGCAACGCTCGTTCCCTCTACAGGGAACCGAGGTTACAGTCGTAACCGAGGCGTTCTCTATTTTAACTTTTTTCACTTCAGCAATAATCTGCCAAGTGTCGTCTTTGAACAGAGATCAAACTTCAGTCTGTTGCTCTAAAACTTTTAAGATTTACCACAGTTTAAGTATTTTAATGTAATTTTTCAGGTCTATGCTCAAAAAGTCAATAAATGGATTATAAATACAGCGTAAATATAATTTAGTATAAAAAAAAACCTTAAAAATACAAAATATTAAATAAAAAACATTATCAAACTAAAATATAGTACATTCATTTCATTGACAAAAATAATAATAATAATAATAATAATTCGGTCCAGAGGGTTTAATAGAACCTATTTTTTCTTAGTGTGAAGAGCATTTTATAAAGAACTTTATAAAGAAACCAGTGGAACTGGTGATTTTAAAGGCTCTTCATGGAACCACAGATGGCAATAAACAACCTTTATTTATTCGAGTGTCCGCTCTCTAACTTCTGATGCTTGTGTGACTCGTGTCTGCGTGAGTTATTATATCTGACTCACCACTGTCACTCGCCTCATGCTCTGCAATTGTAGCCAAAGGTTTAGAGTAGTTTTTACATCGAACCTCTTCACGCAACTTGACCATCGATATTATTACACCGTCCTTCAGAAGAAGAGAAAGAAATAATCCACATCTGTATGACGTGTCACATGTTCATTGATGTTTTCAACTCAGTGGATGATCAACAACACATCATAAACACACACACGACTCACTCACCTTTAAATTAAAGTCCACGGTGGCAGAGCGAATGTGTGTCCGGGTCGGGTCAGCCACCATCGGCGCTGTCCTACTTCTGCTTCTTCTGAAATCAAAGGCACAGAGAATTTACGTCCCATTTATTTCTAATATACAATACCAGTCAAAAATGTTTGTCAACATGTTTTAAGCTTTTAAAAAGAAGTCTCTTCTGCTTACCAAGGCTGCATTTCTTTGATTAAAAATACAACAACAACAACAACAAAAAAACAGTAATATTGTTAAATATTATGACAATTTAAAATAACTGTTTTCTATTTTAATATATTTTAAAATGTAATTTATTCCTGTTGTAACAGACACCTGTCAGTTAATGCAATTACACTCCTCACCACTAGGGGTATTAGTGAGACCTCTGTGCTCAGATGAAGAGACAGGTGAGCAGTGGAAGAAGTTATCATGGCTGACCTCCTTGGTCAAACAAAGGCTGTTTCTCAATATGCGTTCTTCAGTGATCTTGTGTCCTCGTACTACGTCATCATCAACCGTCGAAGTTCAATTCCAATACTCAAGAACGCAAGTACAGAGGACGCATGAAGTGCCCGGATGTGTCCTTGATATCGAGGATGCATCAAATGCAGACTTGAGAGAAGTGAACCGCTAAAAATTCCAGAAGACGTTGCGGGCAGTCGACGTACGGAAGCCTGTAAGCTTTAAACTTCTCGTTCTCACTTAAGAGATTCCCGCTGCAAGCTCGAAATACGTGACAGCTCGTGAAAGTTTACATTTGGCGGTCTCTTTTGCATCATTTTAATAAAGTGATAAAGACCTTAAGAAAGCGGCAGTATTTTTATTGGCATATTACAGTTTTTCTGAATTGCTAAAACACTAAATCCCATTGTAAAAACTAAACTGGCAACTGCCAAAACTCTTTTATCAAATCAATCACACTGTTGTCAAAATCTTAAACACTATTCATCTGTTTAGGACACAATTTGCGAATCTGAATCGCCCATTTACCAAAACTCTAAACACATTCTCAAACACAGAACACAACTTTGCAGTGTCATACACTTGTACCCAGAATGGTGCACACAGGCTACAGAAGTTAAACACAACTAACACACTGTTCTCATCCTTTACACACTACCACTCAAAACTGAAAACACATGTGTCCAATCAGTGCACACAATTAGAAAACAGTATTTAAGCCTAGTCAGATGCAAATGGCATGAGTTGATCCAACAATGGAGCAGAACAGAGGAAGAGGAAGAGGAAGAGGAAGAGGAGTCTGTGTCAGAGGTGGTGGGCGAGGACAAAGACCAAGCAGATCAATCATTTCAAATGACATTCGAGCAACTGTTATAGATCATGTTCTGGTGCGTGGCATGATTATGAGGGAGGCAGGGTAACGTGTGCAACCAAACCTAAGCAGGTTCTCAGTGGCTTCTATAATCCGGACCTTCAGAGAAGAAAACAGATAAAGTATACTTGTCTCAGAAAGGGGACAATGAGACATAACTTTTCCATGGTACTGTGTTTTTACAGTTTTTCTCAGTCGCTTTGGTGCATTTCTCACATCACTATTTACATTTGCACAACAGTTCACGAGTTCACATCTACATATAATTAGTACAATAAGTTTATGCGTATTTGGCGTGCTGTCCGGGGGGAGGGCTCCGAGCTCGGAGTTAGGCCCGAACCCAGAGTACTCCCCCCAGTTGGGAAGTGTAGATGGAACTGGAAGTGAGGAGATGGGGTGGAGGAGGGATGCTGACAAACTTTCAATGAACAGAGATAGGTCTGCTGTGAATTTATACTCTGTCATTGAGTTGATTACTGATTAATCTCCAGCTGTGCATAATTTGGTTCATTATCTGAACCTGCTCCTCCCGAACTTTGTTAATAAAACATCATTTAGTTCAACCTCCACAACATTTAGTCATTTGTGCACATCATAGTAGCAGTTTCTCATTCCTTCCAACAAATTGCAAATGCTTTTGGACATGCATCAATTGCTTTCATACAACTCTCTGCTGTTTTATAACATTATCATTTGCTTATGTCATGTCAGTCAAAATTAACTATACTTGTCAATGCTGAATAGTCATTCCATATAAAACTAGTAGTCCTCATTTCATTGCTTGAGTCATTACATACAAAAATGTTGAACTAGTTGTCAAAATCTGTCAAGCAAATTTTACACATTTTTAAAAATCTTTTTTAATCGCCACTCGAGGAGATACTTTCCTCACTGCATTGCAAGAGATGATATTCACTGTGATGTAGATGAAATTATGTGGCCAGACAGAGAGGAACGTCTGGATGTGCATGAATGATTACAGTACTATGTATGTTCAGTTCCAATATGTACTGCAATATTGTTTCCAGTTGTGCACAGCTCTACCCAAAGGGACTTTATGTTTGTTGTAAATAAGGGTGTATTTTTGCACAATGCTGTGAACAAATTAGAATTGCAAAGAGCATATGCAGTAAAAATGTGAAACATACATATTCAGTCTTGTACTCAGTTACCTCACTAAATACAGTAATGTGTAACTTTACTGTATTTTTCAAATGGCTGTGCAAATAGTATATAGTGCTGTCTTGAGCATTCTCAGGTAGTGTCACCAAGATCTGACTTTTTTGCATTGGAAAACATTTACAGAGTGAACTGTCATAATGAAAACATGACAAAGCCATTTGACTATCTTGTTCATAAACAATGGTGTCAGGACTTTTCATCTTGATGACACTGACACTTTCATTGATATGAATACTTGCTTTTGAGGAATGAGCTCTCCATTTTGAGCAAGTGATACGCTTTTGCAGGTTATCAACTAGGTTTTGCAGTTTGTACTAATTGTTTTGAGAACTGCATTAACTGTTGTGCAAATGTAAATAGTGATGTGAGAAATGCACCAAAGCGACTGAGAAAAACTGTAAAACATTTACTGAATAAAATGTGTGTGTATGTGTATACTTCTAACTAAATGGGGTTCTTTTTACAGAATTGAAAGACGGCCTCGTGAGGGTGGAAGGACACGCATGTTCTCACAACACCAGGAGACACTTATTGTGGATATGGTCCGTCAGAACAATGCAATTCGACTGCATGAAATACAGCAGCGGATTGTAGAAGACAACGTACATTTCGAGGGAATAAATAGTGTGAGTCTGTCAACAATTGATCGTGTCCTGCAACGCAACAAGATAAGGATGAAACAAGTTTATCGGGTACCATTTGAGCGAAACAGTGAGAGAGTGAAAGAGCTACGATGTCAATATGTGCAAGTAAGTAAACTCAGTACTAGAAAGTACTGTGTAGTTTGGGAAGCAGCACATATATACATCTTACTGTGTCATTTATGGAACTAAATGTAGTTTTCACTGTGTACAGATAATCTTTGAGCTTGACTCAATGGCTATGCCTCATGAATACATCTTCATGGATGAAGCTGGATTCAATCTAGCCAAAAGGAGAAGAAGAGGTCGCAACGTGATAGGTCAACGTGCCATTATTGAACTGCCTGGCCAGCGTGGTGGAAATATAACCATCTGTGGTGCCATCAGCAGCTATGGGGTTCTCAACAGTCATGTTACTGTTGGGTCATACAACACCGAACTGCTACTAACATTCCTGGATGGTCTACGGGGTGCTCTACTCGAGCAGAGGGAGCGCGAGCAGGCGGAGCGTCCCATGTATGTTGTCATTTGGGACAATGTGAGCTTTCACCGTGGTCCGAGAATACGCGACTGGTTTCAAAATGAGCAGCATTTTATTAATGTCTTTCTTCCACCATACTCTCCCTTCTTAAACCCTATCGAGGAGTTTTTCTCGGCATGGAGATGGAAAGTGTATGACCATAACCCTTACACACAGGAGAACCTAATTCAAGCAATGACTGGAGCATGTGGCGACATCAGCGTGGAATCTTGCCAGGGCTGGATTCGGCATGCTAAAGGATTCTTTCCCCGTTGCCTTGCAAGGGAGAATATAGCATGTGACGTGGATGAAGTCCTGTGGCCTCACCCAGCAGAGAGGCGTGATCCTGAGGCAGAATAAATGCTGTAAACATGTCTCTTTTTTTTTTCTTTTTTTAACATAATTTTTGTTTCTCTTTTTTGCTGCAGTTTTTTAAGAGCTTTATTTTATTTATTTTTGTTTAAATCTGAGTACAAGAATAAAATTATTCCCGCTATCCCACAGTGTTTTCCATTTATTTATGTAGTGTGTAATGGTTGCTAAGTTGTGTTTGCACATTAGCTGGTTTTGTGTGGTTTTTGACGGTAGTGAGTGATTTTGATTAAAGTTAAAATGGTTTTGGGTCAAATGTTTGGTTTTGCAAGAGGAGTCAGAGGTTTTGTGAATGTAGCTTGAAAATTGGGTTTTGTGTTCACAGTTTAGAGAAAAGGAGAGCAGGTTTCAAGAAATGTGTCTTAGCAATTCAGAAAAACTGTAAAAAGAATCTTAACATTGACAAAACATAGGTAACACATAGGCTACTCATAAATACACATGGTAAAATAAAAAAAGATATAAACTATGAAAACAATGTCTATAATAATATGAAAGAAATGTTTAATAGGTTGTGACATATGTTTGTGATGTTGTGTTGTATTTGCCGAGATGCGCAGCATCGCAGCACATCTCAATTCTCATAAAGATGCGTTCTGTGTTCTCGCGTCCTTCCGAGTTCGTTCTTTCAAGGTCGCCTGGCAAGACCAGTCTCAAAGAGAACGCAAGTCTGTTCTTTGCGTTCTTGGAATTGAGAAACAGCCAAAGTCCTGGCTGGGAAACAAGGACTTTTCTGTGTCCGCTGAACGAATATTTGTGGTCCTGGTTGGGATTTAGCCAGATTGAGGATTGGGATTGAGGACCGCTCCGAGGTTGACGGCTGGATGAGGCTACACTGGACAGTTTGATTCCTGCTACGGACTTCCTTTGACGGGAACACTATGTGTTTGATGATGGTCGTCTACTTCATTGGGTTTCATTTACCATCAAACCTCCACATCATTTGACTCATTAAAGACAGTTAAGACTTGCATCTGACTTTCACAATCACCTTAACTTTCTACAACAGCGAACGTTATAAAGACTGAATCATATATTGCTGGAAAATGTATACCATTTATCTATCTTTGTGTGCTGGGTGTTTTTGCAATACTGTTTGAATGTTGTTTTGTGGTTTTGAGTGTATTTTGGTGTTTATATAAAGGTCTTACATTGCTGTATTTAT
>NC_138738.1:41422700-41430200 GCF_965113295.1 Leuciscus leuciscus | reverse complement strand
ACCATAACTGAGTAAATTACAGTTTCATCAACAACTTTTCCATTATGACCTTTAATGAAGAAATTGTCTTTGACCTAATGGTAGAAACTGCCACAAAAGGTCAACTTTAAAAGCACACCTGGTTGATACTCATGATAAAGAAATACCATGTAATATGTGAAACATATCTAGTGAGCTTTAATGTCTATTTCATAAGAAATGAAACTGTCTCTATAACGTTCAGTTCCAGCACAGAATGACAATACATTTCCATCACAATCTTCTTCAGTAAGAGATGAATGATGCAGCTTTTCATCTCAGCACAGTCTCGCTTATGCAACACTCAGTTACTCATCTTTAGCTGAACTACATCATTATTTTACATGTATACATAAACTTCATGTGCTAATCTTCATCAGCAGTGACCATCAGGTTGTATTACCTTCAAATGACATATCAACCGTTTGACTGAGTGGGATTTCTCATTTAATATTGTATACATTTCTAAAACCTATTGCATTTAATGTCCTCTCAGAATTCTGCCCAAAAACACTTGCAGGAATAAAGAAAGAGCAGCTTCTCCCAGCGATCCGGGAGCAGTTTGGTGACGATTCGTGCATTTTCATGTCACAAGGCAAGAGTGATAATGAACGACATGGGAGATCATTACATTGAAATTTTGGATCCGTACACACAGCCTTTTGGGTACATTTTTGGGTAGTTTTTGTGTTACCCAGATCCTGAGTCAGACGTAACAACCCACTGTTTGTGTAGTTTTTGTGTTACCCAGATCATGGGTCAGACGTAACAACCCACTGTTTGGGTAGTTTTTGTGTTACCCAGATCCTGATTCAGACGTAACAACCCACTGTTTGGGTAGTTTTTGTGTTACCCAGCTCATGGGTCAGACGTAACAACCCACTGTTTGGGTAGTTTTTGTGTTACCCAGATCATGGGTCAGACGTAACAACCCACTGTTTGGGTAGTTTTTGTGTTACCCAGCTCATGGGTCAGACGTAACAACCCACTGTTTGGGTAGTTTTTGTGTTACCCAGATCATGGGTCAGACGTAACAACCCACTGTTTGGGTAGTTTTTGTGTTACCCAGCTCATGGGTCAGACGTAACAACCCAGTGTTTGGGTAGTTTTTGTGTTACCCAGCTCATGGGTCAGACGTAACAACCCACTGTTTGGGTAGTTTTTGTGTTACCCAGCTCATGGGTCAGACGTAACAACCCACTGTTTCAGGTAGTTTTTGTGTTACCCAGCTCATGGGTCAGACGTAACAACCCACTGTTTCAGGTAGTTTTTGTGTTACCCAGCTCATGGGTCAGACGTAACAACCCACTGTTTGGGTAGTTTTTGTGTTACCCAGATCCTGAGTCAGACGTAACAACCCACTGTTTGGGTAGTTTTTGTGTTACCCAGATCATGGGTCAGACGTAACAACCCACTGTTTGGGTAGTTTTTGTGTTACCCAGCTCATGGGTCAGACGTAACAACCCAGTGTTTGGGTAGTTTTTGTGTTACCCAGCTCATGGGTCAGACGTAACAACCCACTGTTTGGGTAGTTTTTGTGTTACCCAGCTCATGGGTCAGACGTAACAACCCACTGTTTCAGGTAGTTTTTGTGTTACCCAGCTCATGGGTCAGACGTAACAACCCACTGTTTCAGGTAGTTTTTGTGTTACCCAGCTCCTGGGTCAGACGTAACAACCCAGTGTTTGGGTAGTTTTTGTGTTACCCAGCTCATGGGTCAGACGTAACAACCCACTGTTTCGGGTAGTTTTTGTGTTACCCAGCTCCTGGGTCAGACGTAACAACCCACTGTTTGGGTAGTTTTTGTGTTACCCAGCTCCTGGGTCAGACGTAACAACCCACTGTTTCGAGTAGTTTTTGTGTTACCCAGATCATGGGTCAGACGTAACAACCCACTGTTTGGGTAGTTTTTGTGTTACCCAGCTCCTGGGTCAGACGTAACAACCCACTGTTTCGGGTAGTTTTTGTGTTACCCAGCTCATGGGTCAGACGTAACAACCCACTGTTTGGGTAGTTTTTGTGTTACCCAGCTCCTGGGTCAGACGTAACAACCCACTGTTTCGGGTAGTTTTTGTGTTACCCAGATCATGGGTCAGACGTAACAACCCACTGTTTGGGTAGTTTTTGTGTTACCCAGCTCCTGGGTCAGACGTAACAACCCACTGTTTCGGGTAGTTTTTGTGTTACCCAGCTCATGGGTCAGACGTAACAACCCACTGTTTGGGTAGTTTTTGTGTTACCCAGCTCATGGGTCAGACGTAACAACCCACTGTTTGGGTAGTTTTTGTGTTACCCAGCTCATGGGTCAGACGTAACAACCCACTGTTTCGGGTAGTTTTTGTGTTACCCAGCTCCTGGGTCAGACGTAACAACCCACTGTTTCGGGTAGTTTTTGTGTTACCCAGCTCCTGGGTCAGACGTAACAACCCACTGTTTCGGGTAGTTTTTGTGTTACCCAGCTCATGGGTCAGACGTAACAACCCACTGTTTCGGGTAGTTTTTGTGTTACCCAGCTCATGGGTCAGACGTAACAACCCACTGTTTGGGTAGTTTTTGTGTTACCCAGAAGTTGATATCCAGTGTGCCAGAGCGAATCGCAGAGGTTATGAAGAAGAAGGTTAACACTGTACTGACTCTTTGCATACATTGAATGTTTTCGCTACACTCTTAAAAATAAAGGTCTTTATTGGCATCCATGGTTCCATGAAGAACTTTACTGTGGAAAATGTTTCTTTAGATTTTTAAAATGTTCTTCACAAACAAAAAATGGCTCTTTTAAGAACTGATCACTGAAAGGTTCTTTGGTGAACAAAAAATTGGCATTGAAGAAGGAGAAAAGGGGATGAAAAAGACCTGTTTGGAACCTTTAAGTTTACAACTTCACACAGGAACAAGTGAGTGACGCAAGAATACTGATGCAGATGATAATGATTCTCTCAGAAAGATGAAGTAGCGCTTGAGTCATTACTATCCAAAACCCTTACAAAAACCTCAAAAGTGTTCAGTGACTTCAGTCATTACCAGAGTTTTCACTTTAGAATACTGGTCCTAATTATTAGCAGTTCCTTCTGATGGATTTGGTAACACTTGAGTCATTACGGTCTTAGTAGTCATGGGAGGTTTGGTAAAACAGTAATGATCATCTAATAGTGAACTACCACATTCAACTAATGAATCAATGTTATTACTAACTAATTCATTATTCAGAGTTTCTTGATAGATAATAGTAATTACTAGTTAATAGTGCATTACTCTCATTTGTTACTGTAGTTATTCATTAGTGACAGAAGAGTTTTCTAAAGTGTTACCAACATGTGAAATAATCAATAAATACTAAAGCAGCAAAACACTACAGTCTACAACACTACATATGTTATTGCTAATACTTTCAGCCATTGCTGAATATTTGAATGTCAAAAGTGAACAAAATGTGAGAACTTTATAGGGAATTTCCACGACCCTCAGCAGGTCTTAAGACTTCCTCATCTATTTGTGCTACGCGCATTGTGTTAAACGCATTTTATGCAATTATATAAGAATTCATCATTTTTTCCCCCAGCAAATATTATTTTAAACTATTACATCAAAAACAGCCACTAATAACTCATTTTCAAAATCACAAATTTTAATCACTGTTTTTTTAAGTTAGTGACCTTGAGATGAAATTTGACAATTTATGTGTGTATTATAGTCCAATGGGCTGTTATCTCGTTTCTTCCTAGAATCGCAAAAAAAATCTAAACCACAAACATTCACGCCCACACAAACACACATACAAATACATTTATTTACCGTAATTTCCAATCAAGGTGTAATTTTCTTTAAATTATGCAAAAATGAAAATATTTTTATTTTCAAAATATTATTTCAGAAAATAATACTTTTATTTAGATGATCTCAAGAAAAGTATTATTTTCTGAAATAATTATATTTTGAAAATAAAAATATTTTTATTTTTGCATAATTTAAAGAAAATTACACCTTGATTTTCACCTTTTGTTTAAATTATGCAAAAATAGGATTTTTTATTTATTTTAGATGCGTACATTCTAGAGTAGCCTACAGCAAGTCTTTTAATTATGCTCAAATGCCCTGTTTACATTCAGTTAATAATTCTCTACCCACTTGTGAACATTGTTACAAATTAAACACGCAGTAAGTAGTGTGAGTTAAAATGTTGTTTATTTAGGCTACGTCCATTGGGCAAAAGTAGCCCATTTTTGAGGAAACATGTTTAGCACATATCAGCATAAAGAGAACAAGATAGAGAACTTCTTTAAATGCTATATTTACATGTGGAAGTTGGCTACGCTAACCAACTTTAGCCTGACGAAGTGTTAATTTCGCTCGTTTGTGTTTCAGTCAGTCATTTCGGCCATTTCAACCTCTGAATTGAGATCCAAACTGACAAATTATGGAGGCGAAACCGAAACAGAGAGAAACTTTCACAGTTGTCTTTCAGCTCGTGTCAACAGCACTAAATCAACATCCATGAGGGAGTCCGTCCGAAGATAAACACCCCATAACTCCTACAGAAACAGCATTATGACCGTGCGCGTGCTCATAAAGCCCAAAATATGTGACTGACTCTGAATATGCAATGCACACATAGGCTATGATGTGGACAAACTGTGGTTCATTATTTTGGCAGCGGACCATTTGCTCTGTCCTCACTTCATTAGTTTAGTCTGACTCGGATTTATTCATCAGGCTCTGCAGATTTCCATTGAACTCTGGCAGAGCAAAATACATTATGACGGACGCCGAGGCCTACATGACAAACCAAACGGATTAATATTCCCTTCAAAACCATCTATTCTAACCTGATTTACTATGACAAGATAACAAACGCAAAATAGCCGCTGTCTTTAAACCACGAGCGAAAGAGTTTGAGATAAAACAGAGTCCTGATGATCTATTCTAGAAATTTAGGTCGGTGAAAAACATGTGTGGCATTAGCCTACCACACACACACACACACACACACACACACACACACACACACACCCCGAACTTACTGATGATCTCTATTTACAACTCTCATTCTTATTAATAATTTGACTATATTAGCAGGCTGAAGCAACTGATGGGTTGAATAGTCCAATGGGCTGTTATCTCGTTTCTTCCTAGAATCGCAAAAAATATCTAAACCACAAACACTTTCTCTCTCTCTCTCTCTCACACACACACACACACACACACACACACACACACACACACACACACACACACACACACACAGTGTGATTACGAGAAAAAAAGAGCTCTACATCCTCCAGCACTCACACCTTTGCCGTCACATCCTTCTCTGTCCCCTAAACTTTTTCCACTTATCACAAACACCATCATCCATCCCAGCACACACACACACACACACACACACACACACACACACACACTTCGCGCTTCTATTTCAGTGTTAATTTGTGGAAATATAGTTTGCTTTGTTCATTCAGTTTAACAGCATTAAAGAGGGCACATGTTTTCACTCAACTGAACTGTGTCGCATTTTAAACACATTCTTCATCCCTGAATCAGCGCTTTATTTAATCCGACAGCTCAGGTAATGCTCATTAATGCCATGACCCATTTCAGGGATGGTCAAAATTACGATTTAAAATCAGTCAGAGAGCTTGACATTATCTGCTGAGATATTAACAATATATTCCAGAAAATTATCAGCGTTTTTTGGCCCTAAATGATAATGAAACATATAAACTGACCTGCTCTTCTCCATCTCTCCGTCGACCAGCGGGAGCTCAAGCCAACTTTCAGACCTTTGATATACTCAAGGTTATTTGAGATAAAGGGTTTCCCTTTTCGTTCTCTCTCTCTTTGTTTTCGTTTGAAGAGAATAAAATGGTAAAATCCTTGCGGTTTGTTTCTCGCTTCTGTAAACCGCGTCTCGCTTCTCTCAGAAAAGCTCCTCTAAAAAAATCCCCTCGGTCTTCTTTCCTTAAAATCTCCGTCACAGACACAAGAATGACGGTTTCTTATTCCTATATGACGTTATCTGGTGATTTTACCTAAATACGTTAAAACGACGAATGGAAATTAATTGAACGGTTCTAATGTTTATGTCTACTTTTTAGACTATATTTTTTTCAAAATTGATACAACTTTTTAATAACTTTTAGTAGGTCTAATCAGGCCTACCTACAATTAGCTACACATTTACATTATAAGGGCAATTTAAAAAAAAATTTGAATTTTCAAATAAACTACCTTCACATTTTTAATGTATAGGCCTATTGACTTTTGTATTTTCATAAAAGCTACCTTCGCATTTTTAATGCACATGGATTTGCTTTATATAAGTAGCCTACAGTTTGTTAATAAAGTGGTATAAAAAGATTTTTGTAATCTAATATCAGAATCTGTGTTTAGATCTGTAACTCTAGCGCCCCCTTCAGGACGGTGTACATCATGAGCTAATACACTTGCAATGTGTCAATTACTTTTGATTTGTTCGTTGCAAACATTTGAAAGTCTGTACATTTTGGCAATAAACCTGATTTGCAATGGGGGGTGTATAATTTCGATTACAACTGTTGCTAAGATTTCTGATCGTTTACTGTAAATGACCTGCATCAAAACACAGACATGTTTTCAGTCTCCAAAATGCAGATAATAAAAAAAGCTTCAGTACAGTTTCATAGATTTCAGCGATTCTACACGATGAGGCATGTTCAAAATCTCCTTTGTTTTGACATTTCTGTGTGTACAGTTTGGTCTGAAGCAAACAAGCACGGGTAAAGGGACTGTACGATTTCAACACTGTCAAAAACCCCTGGCTGACCTAAATAAAATCACGAGATTATCATCACTATCACAATCTAAGGCTTGTTGAGACACTCAGATGTTCATCATATGGCAGTCTAAATGTCACTAAATGAACAGTAAACGCCTCAAACAGCTGAATTACATTTTATAGGAGAGAAAGTTCACATCTGACCCACTGGCAATGACTCATTTGTAGCAATTACAATGAAATAGTAGTATAAATATGCACACTTCCACTGAGTCTTCTGTGTCTTTGTACATTTAAAGACTTTTTTTCCAGGCTAAATCAGAACATCCCACCCCTAGCTCTGATATCCTTCTCATCCTTTGTCAGTGGAAGTCTATATAACCGTATTCAGATTTGTCCAAATCAGATTTCTGTTTATATCCGTTTGGAATCCGATCATATTTAGCAAATGTGAACGGCAGAAAATCACATGGAAAGGTTTTTTGAGCTTCATTTGAATGTGGTTTGAAATCATATTCAAAAAGCATTTCTGGAAATCCATTTCAGTCTGACCTCTCTGATTCTGTGTGATTTAATCAAACGTGAACATGCCAGACTTTGTTATAGGAAACACAATGGAAGTCGCTGCAGAGACAAGGTTGTTGTTGAACAGAAAATTACAAAACCATATTTAGAGATCGGCGGAAACGACAGCACAGGATAGATAGATAGTAGACAGACAGACAGACAGA
>NC_138738.1:41302700-41420200 GCF_965113295.1 Leuciscus leuciscus | reverse complement strand
AGATAGATAGATAGATAGATGGTCACACTAAATATCTTAAATATGAACAGAAACTTCCCAACAAAAATATTCTTCTAAGAACGTATTAATAACCTTCCCGCAATGAACATGTTATTTCTGAATGTTCTCGGACCGGAACGTTGGACAAACATCAAACTAAAATATTTCAGAAAATAAACGTTAGCCTACTTTTTTTTGTTCCTTTGTTTTTATGCAAACGTTTTGAGAACATTATTAAAGACCAGATTACTATATGAACGAAGGTTTGTTTATTACTTTGAGAGAACCTTGTCTGAACTGAACGTTAGTTTTGAGAGCGTTCTAGCTCTGCTTTAATCTACAGGCGGAACCTTGTTTCTGGAGCTCGTGTTTCCCGGTCGACTCAATGTTGTGGCGCACGCGATGAATTCACATGTTAGCTTGGAAAACACACAAAGCTTTATAGTACTTTATATTTATCTACATTTATTTTCAGCAGCTTGATCATGTCAGCATCCCTGATCCGAAGGGGACTTGAACTGTTCAGCGAGAAAGGTAATTTATCGCTGTTTGATCTTGACGGCTAATATTCCTTGGTGAAAAAAATGTATGCTAATGCTAAGTATACTTGCAGCCAGACTAATTCAGTATACTTCAAGTGTGTTAGTGATTGATTAGTTAACTTGAAGGGTGGTATTTTGGAACATCTAATTTTGTACTAAGTATATTTTAGTTGTAATTAAATTGTAGCAAAGCATAACTTTAAGTGTATTTAGTGTGCTAAATTGGAACAAGTATATGCCTGTGTAGGGACTAATTACATGCTTGATTAGTGATATTAAAGTTTACTTTATTTGTGTTACAAGTACATTACAAATTAATTGCGAGTGTAGCAATATACCATAAGTGTATTATATTTGAGTAAAAAGTATATGCAATACCTTTGGCTTATTCCAAATACTACAAATTGCACACTGTCTACAATAACACATCAGAATCAGAATCAGAAAGAGCTGTATTGCCAGGTCTGCTTGCACACACAAGGAATTGTTCCTAGTACTGAAGCCTCCAGTGCACATATACAAATACAACAAGAAACATAGTGATACAAATTCTAGAAATAGAAATATAAAAATATGAAAAAAGTATAAGGTCACAGTTGGGTTTAGTCAGAATAAACTTTTATAGATTATGAACATATTTACAGTATTTTGAATAGTATGAATAAATATCACCTGAGTTTAGAAGATATTGCACTAAACAATGGGAGTATTGCACTAACAGGCGTAAGCTTAACCGTTCAGAAGGGAAATGCCTGTGGGAAGAAACTGTTCCTGTGTCTAGATGTTCTAGTGGTCCGTGATCGGAGTCGCCGTCCTGACGGTAACAGTTCACACCGGTGGTGTCCAGGGCGAGGGGAGTCTGTGAGGGTTTCACCTGCAGTCATTAGTGCCGGTGCTGATGGTGAGAGTCCTGGGTGTGAGTTTCCCCAGACTCACTCACTCGGGACTTGTAGGTAATGTTCCTCAGGCCTGAAAACTGGTCTTTCAGCTTTTCAGAGTAGCTTCTTTTAGCAGCGCTGATCTCCTTTGTCAGTCTGTGTCTGCTCTGGTTGTACAAGATTTTCTCCCCACTTCTGTAAGCATCCTCTTTGGCATGACGAAGCTGTTTGAGTTTCCCAGTAAACCATGGTTTATCATAAAGTGAATGTTAAGAAAAGAATGTCCTGGTAGGAATGCATGTATCCTCAGAGAAACTGATGTATGATGACCGTATCTGTGAGCTCATCCAATAAACAGTCCAATCAGTGCAATCGAAGCCGGCCTGTAGATCCTCTGCTTCATTAGTACATCTTATACAGTCCTTATTACAGGTTTAGCTGATTAGTTTAGTTAGTTTCTGCCTGTAGGACTTTAGATTAGATTAGATTAGATTGTTTATTTAGCCACATGACAATGGCAGTGGAATTTGTTTTCGGTACAGTATGTTTACGCTCTACATCATCATACAAACAACAAATAGACAATACACTTCACAACATGTAACAATACAAGATATAGTGGGTAAATGACCATGCGTAGTGTATGAGACGACAAACTAAACTAAAGAGAGGAGTTCAGAGTCCTGATGGCTATGGGGAAAAAACTGTTTGTGAAGCGTTTGGTCTTGGTAGAGAGTGACCTGTAGCGTCCACTGTAAAGGACGGTATAAGATGAACCAGACCGTGATCGGAGAGCCCGTGGGACGGAGAGATACGCATGCTTTACTGTGGTGTAGCAGTGGTCCAGTATATTACTGTCTCTGGTGGGACATGTAACGTGCTGTCTGTATTTTGGCTGTTCACGGGAGAGATTTGCTTTGTTAAAATCCCCAAGAATGATTAAAAGAGAGTCTGGGTACCTCTGTTCTGTTTCAGCTCTCTGTTCAGCCATCTGTCGCTCACACTCGCGTCTGGAGGGATGCTCATGTTCACGAGACTGAAGTCAAAAGGTTTACAGTTTATGAAATGGGCCTCTACATTAGGAGAGCACACATCTGAACACCAACTTTCGTTAATGTAGAAACACAGTCCTCCACCTCTCGTTTTCCCCGTTAGCTCTGCGATGCGATCCGCTCGGGACAGCTGGAAGATGTAGAGCGCTGTCCGGGAGGCCACGCTGCACATGCACGATAATAAACATGCACGATAATAAACATGCACATTAATAAACATGCACGATAATAAACATGCACATTAATAAACATGCACGATAATAAACATGCACGATAATAAACATGCACATTAATAAACATGCACGATAATAAACATGCGCACTAATAAACATGCACACTAATAAACATGCACATTAATAAACATGCACATTAATAAACATGAACGATAATAAACATGCACATTAATAAACATGCGCATTAATAAACATGCACATTAATAAACATGCACATTAATAAACATGAACGATAATAAACATGCGCACTAATAAACATGCACATTAATAAACATGAACGATAATAAACATGCACATTAATAAACATGCGCATTAATAAACATGCGCATTAATAAACATGCGCATTAATAAACATGCACATTAATAAACATGCACGATAATAAACATGCACATTAATAAACATGCACATTAATAAACATGCACATTAATAAACATGCACGATAATAAACATGCGCACTAATAAACATGCACATTAATAAACATGCACATTAATAAACATGCACACTAATAAACATGCGCATTAATAAACATGCGCATTAATAAACATGCGCATTAATAAACATGCGCATTAATAAACATGCGCACTAATAAACATGCACATTAATAAACATGCGCACTAATAAACATGCACTAATAAACATGCACATTAATAAACATGCACATTAATAGTCAAGTCAAGTTTATTTGTATAGCGCTTTTCACAATACAGATTGTATCAAAGCAGCTTCACAGTATTAAATTTAAATAATACAACAAAGTTTGTTTCAAGAGGAATTTATTGATTGATAAAATTAAATTAAATATCCCCAAAATATCCCCAACTGAGCAAGCCAAAGGCAACAGTGGCAAGGAACCGAAAAACTCCATCAAGTGACCTAATGGTGTCCTAAAACTCCATCAGGTGACCTAATGGAGAAAAAAAACCTTGGGAGAACCCAGGCTCAGTCGGGGGCCAGTTCTCCTCTGGCATTTATGAGCTAGAGGCCGGATTAGTTTGAACTGTGGGATTATATGAATGCCTGGCTGAAGAGATGCGACTTTAATCTAGTTTTAAACTGGGAGAGCGAGTCTGAGCAACGAACAGTATCAGGAAGACTATTCCAGAGTTTTGGAGCCAAATGTGAAAATGCTCTCCCTCCTTTGGTGGTTCTGAATATCCTAGGTATGACCAAAAGCCTTGAATTTAGTGATCTTAAAGAGCGCGATGGATTATAGGGCGACAGAAGATCCGTTAAATAGACTGGAGCTAAGCCGTTTAGGGCTTTATAAGTCAGTAGCAATACCTTGTAATTAATACGGAACTTTATAGGTAACCAATGCAGTGATGATAAAATCTGTGTTATATGATCATATTTTCTTGATCTCGTAAGAACTCTAGCGGCGGCATTTTGGACTAACTGTAGCTTGTTTAATAAACATGCACATTAATAAACATGCGCACTAATAAACATGCGCACTAATAAACATGCACTAATAAACATGCGCATTAATAAACATGCACATTAATAAACATGCACATTAATAAACATGCACATTAATAAACATGTACGATAATAAACATGTACGATAATAAACATGCACATTAATAAACATGCACATTAATAAACATGCGCACTAATAAACATGCACTAATAAACATGCGCACTAATAAACATGCGCACTAATAAACATGCACTAATAAACATGCACGATAATAAACATGCACATTAATAAACATGCACATTAATAAACATGCACATTAATAAACATGCACATTAATAAACATGTACGATAATAAACATGTACGATAATAAACATGTACGATAATAAACATGCACATTAATAAACATGCACATTAATAAACATGCGCACTAATAAACATGCACTAATAAACATGCGCACTAATAAACATGCACTAATAAACATGCACATTAATAAACATGCACATTAATAAACATGCACATTAATAAACATGCACATTAATAAACATGCGCACTAATAAACATGCACATTAATAAACATGCGCACTAATAAACATGCACATTAATAAACATGCACATTAATAAACATGTACGATAATAAACATGCACATTAATAAACATGCACATTAATAAACATGCGCACTAATAAACATGCACTAATAAACATGCGCACTAATAAACATGCACTAATAAACATGCACTAATAAACATGCGCACTAATAAACATGCACTAATAAACATGCACATTAATAAACATGCACATTAATAAACATGTACGATAATAAACATGCACATTAATAAACATGCACATTAATAAACATGCGCACTAATAAACATGTACTAATAAACATGCGCACTAATAAACATGCACTAATAAACATGCACATTAATAAACATGCACGATAATAAACATGCGCACTAATAAACATGCGCATTAATAAACATGCACACTAATAAACAAATATTACTTAGCTGTACTTTGTACAATATACTATTGTATACTATAATGTATTTTGAAAGTATACTTTGTGCATTGATGCATTGTTACAATGATCATTTTCAGCAAACAGTCAAAAATATACTTAAAGGTATAGCAGAGGATGTTTTACTTCCTGGTGGGTAGTCTAAACTATTGGTCCTCCTAATTGTCAATCATTCTAGTGAATCAATCAAACTTTTCAAAAAGTGGAGAGGGCGGGTCTTATCTAAAATTTGGAAAGATCCTCCGCTATACCTTTAAGTGCAATTGAAGAGCAAATAAATACACTTTTAAAAAATAAACAGAATTTTCACTTCAAGTATTTTTTCTAAAATATATTTTTAGAATATATACTAAACTACTATTATTTAAAAGTGTGTTAAAAGTTGTATTGTGAAAATAGGTAAAAGCATGATGCTAATATACCTTTAATATATTTAAAGAGTAAAACATTTTTTTATTCTTTATATATATATATATGTATGTGTATATATGTTTTTTTTCCGTCTACGTTTGTTTTAATTGTTATAGGCCTACTTATAATACTATGTTGTGAAATGTTTAATGTGTATCTGCCATGTAATAGCCGGTGATGCTGATATGGCATTAAACTCAAATACTCCTCCTCCTCCTCTGTAGATGCAGTGAAGCAGAAGAAGAGCAGTTCTCGTAAGTCTGCGCTGATGAAGCGGATCAGCACCGATAAACAGGGCGTTCAGAAGCGGATCCGACAGATCCAGAGACCCGGAGGATCCTCGAGGAGAAACACAAACTCCGTCAAAGACAAACACATCCGATCCGCTCTGGGTAACTCTCACATCCTCAGACATGATCGTTCTGTTAGTTCGCCAGCTGACGAGTGTTTCTGCTTTCCTCAGACGAGTACAGAAAGAAGCAGAAGAAGAGTAAACTCGGGCTAAATCTGAAGTATTTCCTGTCCTCTGCTAATAAAACACAAAGCAGCCACGCAACCAAGGTCTGAATCTCTTCAGCTTTATCCGGTCAAACACAGGGCTTTCCACACTTCAGTTAACCCTGTGTATTCATGAACTGGCGTTTAACACTGGGCATCTGGGTTAACCTGCTCATTTGCATATTCGCGGTGTCCGTGTCACTGATTGGACAAGCGCACCACATGACCTGTATGAAGTCACACGAGCGTAGACACTTTTCACAGACTATGATCTCGCGTTTTAACGGTCATTAGCATCGTAAGATTTTTATATTTAAATTTTTTTTTTATGTACATTTATAACAATATACATTA
Organism: Leuciscus leuciscus; assembly: GCF_965113295.1. Taxonomy (NCBI): domain Eukaryota; kingdom Metazoa; phylum Chordata; class Actinopteri; order Cypriniformes; family Leuciscidae; genus Leuciscus; species Leuciscus leuciscus. The sequence continues at coordinate 41,413,789 of NC_138738.1, read as the reverse complement.
CAGTATTAGATTACTTCTAATAAACGTAAACTTCTTTTAGGTAGCTATTTTTACGTGTTTACGTGCAAATCACAATCTGGTAAAAAATCATAACTGGAAATGTATTAATTTTTTATTATTTTAATAAATATTTGTGGTCTCTTTCAAAAACACGTTCATGTTTTGACTGGAAAATTAAGGAATTTGGAGTTGCTTTTAGCAGTGAATTTTTATTTTATTTTTTTAAGTGACTTATTTTAACATACATAATAGAAACTATCTATTACTAGAATGATTTCCTTCTTTTTTTGAAGATGATTTGATACATCACAAAAAACTAGACTATAAATGCCTAGATAAGGAGAAGAAAGCTATTGTGTAAATTCTATAAATGGTCTAAAGCTGTTTTGACGGAGAGAATATCTCTCTCTCTTCTGACTGCCGTTATTAATCTCTCTCTATTTCCCTCGTTTTGAAAAGTTTTCCTTTTGCTATTTGAGCAAATGGGAACATGCTAATGCTAAGCATCAGACAACCAACCAATCACGTGCCTCATAGCAATTCTAAGCATCTAGTCGTAACCTTCTAAAGATCCGTTCAAACCAAGGACGATAACTATAACGAAGATTTAAAATCTAAATCTAAATATATAAATATAAAAGAATAGTCCACACCACAGAAATAATGATATTGACGGAATCAATTTCAAAGCAAATTTTTTTCCAGCTAATGAATATTAAAAACATTGACAGCCAATCAGAATCCATCGTCCTTTTAAAGAGACAGACGACAAATAATAATAATGCTTATAATAAACAGAACGATATCGTTCAGTGGTGTGGACGCTAATATAGTTATAGTTATCGTTCTTGGCCTAAACGCCTCACGAGTTTGGCATCACTAATACAGCGCTAATCCGGTTCTGATTTTATAATCCCGCTAGAACATTCCTCTACCCAGGGTAAAAAGCGGGGATCAGAACGACGATAACCCAGGGTTAAACGCAGTGTGAAAAGCCCTATCAATCAGTGCTGATATATTATGTATGTTAAATGATTTACAAATGTATGTTTTGTTTAGATTGTGGAGAATAAACCCAGTCGCCGCGCTTGTCATCAACCGGATCGACCCGCCAAACATCCGGCTGAGGAATCCGTCTTCACCGAGGAAGAGTTTCAGAAGTTCCAGAAGGAATATTTCTCAAACCTATAATGCCTGTGAGGACTTAATCCCGTGGGACAGTAATATTAATCCTGGGATCGTCCATCTGGAATGATCTCTGACCGAAGCGGGATCGGAGATATTATGTTTTTATTGAATAAAAATATTTTTTGAACGTCTCTAATAAATGTTTTCCACAACTTTTGGTTATGTAACCATGTTTCTTTTCATGCATCACCACTTAAGTTAATAATATACATTTTTTTGTCCATCACATAAAACTAAGTTTAAAGAAGCCCCCCAAAACGCTTTACATACGTTCTTTTCACTTTGTAGAAAAAAGACCAACAAAGGACAATCCATACCCTCTTGTTTCAAATGATTGACTTTCAGCGTGTGAACTCGCTTCATAATACAGTATGTGCTACACATATTGGGAGACTGGGAAACGTTATTAGTAGAAAAAGGTTGATTATACTTGATGGCTTGCTAGCTAGCTTATCACATCATTTCGCAATGCTCTGCCGTTTCACACTGTATTGTCAGTTGGCATACCTGATTTGGTTTTTTAACAAGCAGATAACAGGTATCCGTTTAAATTATGCAAATTTTTTATTGATTCTGTAGTATTATTCTGAGTATGCCAACCTACCACCACACGTGATGCATTACTCAATTTTGTTTGACAAAAAATGATATATTACACATAAATGAACAACTCCTGTGACCACCTGCATAGCTCCCGGTATTTATGATGCAGACTGCTTGTTGTACGCAGGTATTCCTCTTCTTGTGTCCTGACTGCAAGGTTTTGCCCCTGCTTCATCTTCAATGCCTGTTGCAGACCAAATCATGATGACACTGATATGAAACGCTGATGAAACAGAACTTTGTTATTGCTGACTTGGCAAAACGCTTTGAAATGTCTCATGGTCAAGTCAGCAAAACAGTGACATTTTGGGTAAATTAACATTTACTAAACACTATTGTATAATTGACTGCACAGAAATGGTCCTGAGGCTAAAAGTGTTCAAGAAGTGAATCGTACAGTCACTATTATGCAGTAATACTCTGAAGTATCTGGTAGCAACTTCTCCATCTGGATTAGTTATGTTCATTTCAGAGGCTTATAGCGACAAGTCATGCACAGATCTCAGGGTTTCTGGACTATTTTGAGTCCTGGGGCCTCATTTATAAACGTTGCGTATGCACAAAAGAAGGCGTACGCCGCTCTCTACGCAATAATTGGCATTTATAAAGAGCAAACTTGACAGGAAAATGTGCGGTCCTTCACGCAAACTCTGACCCAGGCGTACGCACACAAACGGGTGAAATGAGAAATGGCGACACCGTCGGCAGAAGGAAGAAACTCGTGAAAGTGTGTGCATCTGGCGCGTCAGTGTCCCCCTCCGCCTCAGTCTTGAGATTAGTACTTCATTTGGGTACTGTTAGTCTCTTTGCTGTGCTGGCAGTGAGACGGAGCTTTCTGGCATCATGCCACAATTGTGAGGCACTCTGGACCCTAGTTTCTTCCATTAGTGTAGTTGCTTGGGTGGGGGATAGTTTTATGTAGGACTTCGTACAACTTAGTGTTATGCTGTGGTCCGTGGGTGATTTATCTCTATCATGTTGACTTGAGCTGTTCTTGTTGCTGTCTACATCTGCTGAAGCATGAAGAAAACCATCTGTCTGCAGCTGAAAGACTGGTGCCATCGCATTGATATGTCTTACAAACTCAGCATGGTTCTTGAAAAGCTTCCTCATACTTGCATTCATTCATTATTCCTCATTCCTGCAGTCCTTCATTATTCCTCATTCCTGCAGTCCTTCATTATTCCTCATTCCTGCATTCCTTCATTATTCCTCATTCCTGCATTCCACTTCCTTTGCACATTAGTGCACGACATGCCTAATGACATGTGTTGCCTCTCCTAACTGCACTCTGCAGATTTATATCTTTATTAACTTGCCTCCCTGTAGCTTTTAGATGTAAAACACTAGTTAGAGCTCAGATCATGCTTCTACTACTTACTTAATACTAATTATAATACTACTAATAATATGATATTATAATAATCATCATCATCAGTCCCACTTTACATTATGTGTCTTCAACCACCATGTACGTACGTTACAATAATAATAATATATATATATATACTGTATATATATAGTGCACATATACACTCACCTAAAGGATTATTAGGAACACCATACTAATACTGTGTTTGACCCCCTTTCGCCTTCAGAACTGCCTTAATTCTACGTGGCATTGATTCAACAAGGTGCTGAAAGCATTCTTTAGAAATGTTGGCCCATATTGATAGGATAGCATCTTGCAGTTGATGGAGATTTGTGGGATGCACATCCAGGGCACGAAGCTCCCGTTCCACCACATCCCAAAGATGCTCTATTGGGTTGAGATCTGGTGACTGTGGGGGCCATTTTAGTACAGTGAACTCATTGCCATGTCACGTAATGATATGACACAGGGCCTGAAAATAGTCCCCAGCTCTGTAACCTCCAATGTGACCGGGACTAAGTTTGTCTAACCTATTAGACCTATTTTCAGGCGCTGCGTCATATCATTACTCCTGCTGGACTCATGGTACGGCAGCAAAGTTTCTTGATTATTACGCAGGAATGAGAGTATAGTTCCTAGCCACATCAGCCTAGAAAATCACAACTTTACATTTTCCGTCGGTCTTAGTACGCGATGTAACTACAGAAGAGTCAAGTTTTAAATAGGAAAAATATCGAAACTGTTTGGTCTTTTTTTTTAAAGAGATGCTAATGGTCCTGTCTGATTCAATGATCTATGCTAAGCTATGCTAAAAGTGGTACCACCAGACCCGGAGATCGGCTGAATGGATTCGAAAACGGTAAAACTCAACTGTTTAACTCTGGGGGAGCTGTAAAAAAAAGTTTCCAAAAAAAGTGGAGTATCCCTTTAAGCCTCTCCAAGGCCTTTTGTTCTCAGGCCCCTGATTCCTTTCCCGAGCTCAGAGTTCGGCCCGAACCCAGAGTACTCTAAAATAAGTATACCATTTTTTATAAAGATATTAAAAAATTAATTCTGATTAATAGTTTGTCTCTTGCACTTTCACTAGCAGCTGATTTGTGAATCGTGCACTACGATATCTATATTGGTTCAAGGGTGAAATCCTGTCAATACCCAGCTAGGAAAAAAACTCTAAAAGCACTAACATTCATTTACTGAGGTGGTGTCCAGGAAGTGTTCATCTGTAAGATTTTTTTGGCAATGTCATGTTATCTTTTATTTTTGTGTGCTTGTGTGGCAAGGTGGGCCTCCAACATACTTTTGCTTAGGGCCTCCAAATATCTAAAAACAGCCCTGAGCACATATTTTGCCTGACTGGTGACTGTCTTTTTTGTATAAAAGCTTGTGTCTCACACACTGCAGACAGACAGAGAGCATTACACATCTACAGAAGATGGCAAACGTAAGTGATTTAATGGATATTCTAAACCTAAAAATGTCTGTGTATTTCATTAAATGTTATTTTGTTGTACACGTTTCCACTGGCATTGATGTTTGTGTGCTGACTAGGGTTGTAATGGACGGGGAGATTTTCACAGTATGACATCCGTCTCAGAAAAAATCACGGTTTCACGATATACGGTATTGAACAATCAATTATTTTTTATTATTATCGGTAAAAATGACTTTTGAATGTATGTAAACAGGTTTGTTTTTGTAAACATTTGTGTTTTGCTTATTCAAATTTTAATAATCAAAAACACATCTAATCAATTTGATTAACAACTTATTTTTATCATTAATAATTTAATAATTTAGAGTCACATGAAATGTATTTTATTTTATTCCGAAATTCTGGTTTGTCTGTTTAAATTTGTCTATATTCTGCATTTATGTTTTAATACAAATATACTATCAAATGAACATAAAACAGTTTAACATTGTAATTAATATTTAAAATGTCATCAAATGAAAATGTAACAACTTTTATCCTTTTATGCTTTGGCAAAGTGCTGCACAACAGAGATTTACCAAAACATGGACAAAACATTTCTTAATGTTTAAATAAATTATATTATAATTATTTCGAGAATTAGCCATTCTGTTGCACAATAGTAATATATTTTTGTCATAATTTCATAAGTTAAATAGAACTTTATTTTGAGGGGTGTAGTCAAGACCTGTTTCAGTGTGTATTTTACAATGTTTTTTCTCAAATTAAATGATGAAAATGCTCATTAGGCGTTCTCTCAGAGGAGCTCTGGAGATGCTCATGTGTTCACATCCTCATATTGTGAGACGGCCGATGCTGAAACCACAATGAGCGTCACGAACGACACACACACACACACACACACACACACACACACACACACACACACACACACACACACACACACACACACACAGAACAAGCAGATTATATTTACATTTACATTTACATTTAGTCATTTAGCAGACGCCCTTATCCAAAGCGACTTACAAATTAGGACTAAGTTCAGCGAGTCATCATAAAGAGGCAAAAGCAACAACAACGCAGGAAGTGCTCAAAATACGAAGTTCAGGTATTATTCAGAGTAGCATAAGCCTGATAAGTGATGTTTCAAAGGGAAAGGATTTTTTTTTATTTTTATTTTTTTTTTATTTTTTTCTATAAGGTTAAGTGCTCACGGAAGAGATTGGTTTTCAGCTGTTTTTTGAATGTTGTCAGGGATTCTGCATTCCGGATGAGGGTGGAGAGAGCGTTCCACCAGCATGGAACTGTAAATGAGAATGTTCTGGAAAGTGATTTTGTGGCTTTCTGTGATGGAACCACGAGACGTCGCTCGTTGACCGATCGTAGGTGTCTGGTAGGGATGTAGACTCGTAGGAGTGAGTGAAAGTAGGAGGGAGCTGAGCCTGTGATAGTTCTGTAAGCAAGCGTCAGTGCCTTGAACTTGATGCGAGCAGCTAGAGGTAGCCAGTGCAGAGAGATGAACAGAGGAGTGACGTGGGCCCTCTTGGGCTCGTTGAAGACAAGACGAGCTGCAGCATTCTGGATCATCTGTAGGGGTTTGGTCGCACATGCTGGGAGTCCAGCCAGAAGGGCATTGCAGTAGTCAAGCCTAGAGATGACCAGGGCCTGGACGATAAGTTGTGTTGCATGCTCAGTTAGGAAAGGCCTGATCTTCCTGATGTTGTGCAGTGCAAACCTGCATGATCGAGCTGTCTTTGAAATGTGATCTGTGAAGGTCAGCTGGTCATCAAACGTTACTCCAAGATTTCTGACCGATCTTGATGGGGTGATTAATGATGACTCTAGCTGGATGGTGAAGTCGTGCTGTAGAGACGGATTGGCAGGGAGGACGAGAAGCTCAGTCTTTGCCAGGTTGAGCTGCAGGTGGTGTTCCTTCATCCATGTGGAGATGTCCGCCAGACAGCTTGAGACCCGTGCAGCTACTGTGGGATCATCTGGTTGAAAGGAGAGGAAGAGCTGTGTGTCATCAGCATAGCAGTGGTAGGAAAAACCGTGTGCCTGTATGATGTGTCCCAGTGATGTGGTGTAGATGGAGAAGAGGAGGGGACCAAGAACTGAACCCTGGGGAACCCCTGTGGTCAGCTGATGTGCTCTGGATACCTCACCTCTCCATGCGACCTTGAAGGACCTACCTGTGAGATAGGACTCAAGCCAGTGGAGTGAAGTTCCTGTGATGCCCAGTGATGAGAGGGTGGACAGAAGGATCTGATGATTCACCGTGTCGAAGGCAGCAGACAGATCCAGGAGAATGAGGACTGAAGATTTGGAAGCAGCTTTTGCGATCCGTAGGGCTTCTGTGACTGACAGTAATGCAGTCTCAGTTGAATGTCCTTTCTTGAAGCCAGATTGGTTGACATCCAGCTGGTTGTTTAGAGACAAGAAGGATGTTAGTTGGTTGAAGACAGCTCTTTCAAGTGTCTTCGCAATGAATGGTAGGAGAGAGATAGGTCTGTAATTCTCTACCAATGATGTGTTTAGCGTTGGTTTTTTGAGCAGTGGAGTAACCCGAGCCTGCTTGAATGCAGTAGGGAAGGTGCCAGTGTGGAGGGATGAGTTGATGATGTGTGTGAGTGATGGTAGAAGTGTGGGAGAGATGGCTTGTAGAAGGTGTGAGGGGATGGGGTCAAGCGTGCAGGTGGTAGGGTGACTGGAGAGGAGAAGTGTAGATACTTCTTCCTCGGTTAGCGAAGAAAAGGAGGACAGAGGGGTATTGGCTGTGGAAGGGGTCGGTCTGGGTTCCTGTGTGTGTGGAGCTGAGAACTGACTGCTGATAGCTGTTGTTTTGTTGGTGAAGAAGGTCGCAAAATCGTCAGCAGTTAAGGAGGAGGCGGGAGGTGGTGGAGGTGGACAGAGGAGAGAGTTGAATGTCTTGAAGAGTAATCGTGTGTTGGAGGAGCTGTTGATCTTGTTGTGGAAGTATGAAGATTTTGCAGCATGAACATCAACAGAAAAGGAGGAGAGGAGAGATTGATACATACTCAGGTCAGATGCGTCTTTTGATTTGTGCCATTTCCTCTCCGCTGCCCTGAGTTTGGTCCGGTGTTCCCGAAGAACCTCAGATAACCAGGGGTTAGAGGGAGTAGTGCGTGCTGGCCTGGAGGAGAGAGGGCAGATAATGTCTAGAGAAGAGATTAGAGTGGAGCATAAGGTGTCCGTTGCGGTATTCACATCCAGAGATGAGAATTGTGAGGGTGGGGGAAGAGAGGATGACACGGCAGAGGAGAGATGGGAGGGGGAAAGTGAGCGCAGGTTTCGTCTGAAAGTGACTGGTGGTGGGGGTGGGGGTGCAGGGGTAGAGAGTTGTAGACTGAAAGTAATGAGGAAATGATCTGAAACGTGGAGAGGTGTCACCAGGATGTTTTCTGTGGTGCAGTTGCGTGTGTAAACCAGGTCCAGTTGGTTGCCTGATTTGTGAGTAGCTGTGGTGATGAGTCGTTTGAGATCGAAAGAGGCTAGGAGAGAGGTGAAGTCTGTTGCATGTGGCTTTTCGAGATGAATGTTGAAGTCACCGAAGACTAGAAGTGGGGTGCCGTCCTCAGGGAAAGTGGACAGCAGCACATCCAGCTCATCTACAAAGTTACCCAGCTGACCTGGGGGGCGATAAATGACTACAATATGGATTTTAATGGGGGTTGTAAGTGTAATAGCATGATATTCAAATGAGTTGTTGTTGCATAGAGAAGAGAGCGTGGAGTATTTGCAATTGTTAGAAACGAGAAGCCCTGTACCCCCACCTCTCCCAGACTGGCGAGGGGAGTGGGAGAAGGAGAAATTGCTAGAGAGAGCAGCAGGGGTTGCTGAGTCTTCTGGACGAATCCAGGTCTCAGTCAGCCCCAAGATACTAAGAGTAGAATGAGATGCAAAGGCTGGAATGAAGTCAGCTTTATTGACTGCTGACTGACAATTCCATAGACCCACGGAAAGAGAGAGAGGAGTATGTGAGGATGTGAGGATGGGACGCAGATTGGCAGTATTGCGCTGCCTATTGCGCGTGATGAAAGGACGGTGCCGAGAGATAACAGGAATGTATTGAAAGCACATGTTGATTAAGGTGAACAATAAGGTAAGTAGAGGGAAGAGAAGGGGAAGAGGAGATACTTAAGTGCCTTTCTGGTGTCCTTGCTCGGTGGAGTCGCGCAGGTAGAGTCGCTGGTCTTTTCCCGAGTCGGTCTTCACACGAGGAGGCTGAACGCTTCCGCTGACGCTTCCGCGACAGCGCGCAAATTACACAGATATACGGATAATGCTTTCACCGCTTGAGTGAGTACAGCTGTTTCGGTCGGGCAATTAAGTGTAAATAACGCGAAAATGTGGCAATTCCAACCTGCTAGGAGCAAAGGCTTAAGTGCAAATGTAACAATAATTTTAATTTTCACTCGCGGCTGTTGTTAATTGTGCCAACGCGTCTCTCTAAAATACAGAATTATGTGAAGTTAAAAATACAAAGTAACAATAGGATCGAAGATAGGCTTACCTTGACTAAAAAACCACAATGAAATAACAGGGTGAACAGTATTCTGGCAAAAACACTTGCGCGTTCTAGCTGTGCCTCTAGTATGCTTGTCGCTGGTCCTTGCCTAGCCTCCTTATATAGGCTAGGCCTATTCATATAGCAGTCTTTTTGAGCTTTAATACACTAGAGTTTCTCAAACTCGGTCCTGGAGGGCCACTGTCCTGCATAGTTTAGCTCCAACACTGATCAAACTAGTGAGTTTCTAGTGATGCTGAAGACATTGATTAGGTGTGTTTGATCAGTGTTGGAGCTAAACTCTGCAGGACAGTGGCCCTCCAGGACCGAGTTTGAGGAACCCTGCACTAGACCATTTTGCGATATGATTTATTGTACTGCTCTACTTTCGATGTATTAATCCATCTAATAATTTGTGGTTTTACGTGACATCTGTGTTAAATATTCATGACTGGATTCATGTGGTGCCGAATTATGTGACCCTAGGCGCTGTATTGCGCTAATCCGACCTACTACTCCTACTCCTACACCGAATCCCAATCCTAACCCTACCATCACTACAGCACTAGGGTCACATCACATGATTCGGTGAGTCACAGAATTCGGAACTACACCGGGATTCCCTGTGCATCACGGAAATCCGGTCTTAAGTTATAAACAGGACATACCTTTATCTGCACCAGGGGCGCAACTACCCAGTTAACAATGTTACAGGGATACTCCACCGAAAAATGAAAATTCTGTCATCATATACTCACTCTCATGTTGTTTCAAACCTGTATGTATTTCTTTCTTCTGCTGAACAGAAAGGAAGATATTTAGAAGAATGTCAGTAACCAGACAGTTTTAGATACCATTGACTTCCATAGTATATTTTTTTCCTTAAGTTATAAACAGGACATACCTTTATCTGCACCAGGGGCGCAACAACCCACTTAACAATGTTAACAAATAATAAACAGTTACAAATTGACAAACATTAACATTATCATTATAACCAATGCAACATAATGCCTTAAAATCCAATTCAGAATCTTCCTTTTGATTCCGGTTCTTATCGATTCTCGATTCCGATTATTTGAGTGGTAGAGTTGAAACGGGTCACATGCTTAGTTATTACACAGATAAGAGTAAAATTGTATTTTGATTCAATGGTTATTTAAAGTTTACCCGGGCTTTTTCAGCCACACTTTAGAGCGCTGCTTAGGCTACTGTGCTGAGTGTGCTCCATGGCCGTAACACAACAAGTGCCGGGACGCTACGGAAAACAAAGCTTCCAAGTGTTAAATTTGGAACAGATGATCGGATTCCAATAAAGAAAATCCTACCTGTTGCCTTTCACCATCCACTTATTTCGCTGCTGTCGCATCCCTTGACATGCCGTCTCCTTTTCCCTCTTTCTTTTTCTATTTTTAGCCATAGGTGTGAGTAGGAACGTAGATTGATATATATATATATGGTCCTCGATTGTGTTGGAATATTTCACCAGTATCAGCCTTTTCACCGTTTGTATCACTCCGCTTGTCTGTGTTTGCGCAACTTGCATCATTAAGCCAGTAGGTGGCGACAATTGACTGTCTTTATGAATGAACAATTGAACTTTAATTGAACTGATTATTCCAAAAACATTGATTAACTCAAGAAAGAAACAAGTTGCTGAAACCAATCTTTAATGCTAATATATATATTGCTAATTTGCCTCTGGACACAAAAAGATTGGGATTTAAGGCCATTCCTGTTTGGAATATGTGATGTATGTATTGATGTATTGTCAACAATAAGCAGAAACATTCTGCATTTCCATTTTGTAGTGTGTATCATTCATTTCAACATTTATCCTCATTCTCATGTTTAAGAATCTGCTTGACAAATAATTTATGCTACTGCCTACTGACATGCTTTTAAAGCTATTGTTATCCAATTTTTTGGCCTTCAAACACCTTAAAATGCACATATGTAGGTCCGTGAAATCCAAATTTTCTAAGTTTCAGCGGTTTTTAATTATTTTCTGATCTGTTCTACAGTCTTCTGCTCCTCCTTGCCCAGCAGTGAAATGTGCTCAAGGACCCCAGAAGGTGAGAGAATCATTAATCTTTATTGTTGATCAGAAATGTAAAAATATTTCAAGCTTTTGATTGTGTATTGAAAGTGAAAGACTACAGTGACAGATTGATCAGTCTTATCAGCTGAATGAGCAGTGAAACCAGTCGGACTACAGTAGTGGATCAAAGTGGATCAAAACCTTTCATCAAAGTTACACATGAATTTTGAACGATACCCGTTCTTGTCTTAGGAAAACTTTGATGAACTTTTTTGATCCACTTCAAATGTTGACTACTGTAGTCGATTCCTGTAGAACCAACTTTGCTCCAACACACTTACCTGTAGTTTTTAAATAAGCCTTAAGGACTTGATTAGCTAACAGATCAGGTGCATTTATTTAAGGTTGAAACTAAACTTTGTGTGATTTCCAAACGGTGTTTTTGCACCCTTGAAGGGCACTTGGGAAAGGGGACGTAATTTCGTTCCAAAAGAAAGTGAACAACTGAATCCCTTCACAAAGGGCCTTCACAGAAAACTCATGTTCTGCAACATTGTCTTACCACACATAAAAATGTTTATTATTCTCATTGCAGTTGATGGGGATGGATGAGTCTCCTCAGAGCGGAGAGCGCCACCCACTTAAATTCAGCTACAGCTATAATGGAAGCTAGAAAATAGTTGACTGCATCATTAATGAGATGTTTGAAATAAACACAGTGTTAAAACAAGACATTATTGTGTGTTTCCAGGTGAAAATACAGAAGAACGTCATTCTCATGGCAGCTCTGCCGGATCATGGAGGATTTCAGGACTCGCAGGTGTTTTACTTTCCTGAAACATTTCTAGTGATTCAAAAATTCTGAGAAACCTCATAAAAGGACATAAAATATACATTATAAAGAATTTGTTAAATTCAGTCATGTCTGATCGTCAATTATCAGATCAAGATTCACTTCTCATGTTTGAATCAGCTGGTGTTTTGGTGATTTTTGAAGTTCACCTGCAAACTGTAGAGAATAATATTAACTATCAACATCATCCACTGACTGTCTTAATCTTGAACATACATCTATATAGCATCTCAAACCTACTGTAAAGTGCTTGTGCATCTTTCTTTATGAATGACACTTGATTTGATATTTTGTATCGGATGTAGAGACATTCAGATATATGTAAGTGTGACTAAAGCTGTGTCTGAATAACAAAGACTGAAGACTGAAGCTTTGCTCTCTTTCCATCAGGACAGAAACATCTCACGGAAGGGGAACAATTTGAGTAAGAGACAAACACAAAACGCTTCATGCTACATTTTAATGCCTTTATTAAAATTACATTAATGAATTTGTCTTTGTTTGAGTAGACGCTTTATGATAAGAAATAATCATTTTTAGTCGTCTAATACCAACTTAATTATCGAGCAGACACTAGAATAATAAATGTTAAGCCTGAATTATTTGGTCTTTTTTTCCTGTAATGGTCAAATTTGACTTTTTATATTTATTTTTTACATTTCCACACTTTTTGTCACTAAGACACTGAATCAAATAATTATTTTTATTAATGTCAGGAGGATCTACAGATCGCTCAGGGGTTTCTGATTCAGACTTCCGGTAAAGTAAATCCTTAGATTCTTTATCTGTACTATATATATATATATATATATATTTATACTACAGGGCTGTTGAATGCTTGATTCTGATTGGTTGACAAACGTTCTAAGGTGTGCAATTATTTTTAGAGAAACACACGGCTAAAGTTGTTCAAGTCAGGTCTCGAACGCATTACAGTTCCATATCACTTCACCAAATGATTTCAGTTTTTTCAAAGGTCCTTACAGCCGACTACAGCAAAAGGACCAAATCTCACAACGACACTGACACAGCAAATTAATATGGTAAACAGTAGGATAAAAATGACAAATTATTTCCATGTTTTTTGCCTCAAAATTACGTTTTATTATGACAGAAAGTACATGCTCTCTTCCTCCTGTTCAAGCACACAGTACATACAGACACTCACACAGAAACAATAGGTTAATGTTCGTAACACCGGTTCTCTGAAACATCGAGTGGAGAGATCCACCTATGGGAAGGGCATTCACACCTGACCTCTGCCCCTTACCAAGTGTATAAAACATCTGCACGTGCTATCTTTCCTCAGACATATTCCTACATATTTGCTTCTCATGCGGCAAGTGGGGCAAGCTTGAGGATCTCTCCACTCGATGTTTCAGAGTACCGGGATTACGAACCGTAACCTATTGTTCTCTTTCATCATCTCGTATTCGAGATCCACCTATGGGAGATATGGACAGCTCTCTGATTGCCTATTACACTACAATGAGGCCCTGAAAGCCAGAGGATGGTCACCTGGAAAGGTGGTGCATGACACATCACAAAGTAGCAAACCACACAAAGTGAGGGTGCCACACTAGCAACAAAGAACAACATGTGGTCATATGCGTCCATGAATAAACCTGACCACACTCATAATGATGAATTATATGGTGCCAGGTGCAGGTTCAAAACATGCTTAGTGACATAATTACACTGGACTAGGCAGCCCAGGCTAGAGGGCCTAAGAGCACAAGGTTACGAAGAGCCCACACCCAGGACAGAATGAGCTACAGAGGTCCTGGTGACATCGAGCCGGTGGTATCTGACAAACGTATGGGGAGAGGCCCAGCTTGCAGCTTGCAACTCCCTTAAACAGAGTCCATGAGGCTGCTATACCCCTAGTGGAGTGTGCTTGCCCTCCCTTAGATTAATATGCCAAAGATATAGCTTCCACAAGCCAATGAGAGAGGCACTACTTGGAAATGGGGTTCCCTAAGTGCAGGGGAAGGCCCAAGAGATGCTAAGCTGGTCGCTTTTTCTAAACGAGCTGGTCCTGTCTAAGTAAACCCGCAAGGCAAGTACAGGACACAGAGTGTTCAACCTCTGCTCCTCTGTGGAGCTGGGTGAAAAGTGGAAAGCTCAATCACCTCACACGTGAAAGCCGGGAAGGATTTCCACATAAAGGCCGGGTTGGGCCTGAGAAAAACCTTATCTTCACTGAGAGAGAATTTAGTGCACGGGAAATGAACGGAGAGTGCATGCAAATCACTGACACGTTTGGCTGACGCCAAGGCCAGGAGCAGAGCTGTTTTCAAAGAAGCTTAAGGGAAATATTTCCCAGGGGCTAAAATGGCTGTTGAGACACCCATCATAAATCTACGAATAAGGGGGTGTTGCCCCACCGTAGCACTGTCGAACCCCACATGACATGCAGCGATAGCCGCTAAGTAGGCCTTAATAGTACAAAAAGATCTTCCACCATCCATAAGGTCCTGCAAAATGCTTACAATATCAGCGATCTGATATGATGTTAACCGTCGCCCTTCTTTGAACACGCTACTTACAATCGTATAAGGAACGTGTAGAAGAGGCTCTGGCACTCTGAATGGTGGCGATAACACGTGGGGGGAGCCCTCTTCCCATAGCGAGAAGAACATGGGCGTTTTCATGCGAGGCGAAGAGATCTACGGTTGCCTGGCCGAACCTCCTCCACAGTAGACCCACCATCGGAAGACGGCCAGTCCACGTAGAGAGAGTTTCCCCTTGACAAGTGGTCTGTGCCACTGTTCAGTATGCCCGGGACATGGGTCGCCCGTAATGACAGAAAGTGCCCCCTGCTCCAGCCTGTGAGCGAGAGCATGAAGCTTGGAGGAGCTTATCCCCCCCAGGCAGTTGATATGTGCTACAGCTGTCATGTTGTCGCAGCGCACCAGCACATGCTGCCCCTGCAAGCAAGGCAGAAAATTAGGGAAAAGGGGCAATCGAGTTGAGAACTTACTCTTCTTAGGTAAAGGGGGGTTGGAAACTCAAACTTGTGTCCAATGGGCTGCTGGCCCGAAAACCTGGACAGAGAAGCCCCTGGAGCTGAACATCAGGTAGGCCTCTTCCCCTTCCCGACTGAAGGGGTAGAGTTGGTGGGCTTGTTGTTTGGCCACAGCAAAATACGTCTTACCCCAGGGCTTAGATGGCTGTTTGGGATGCTGTGAGCCTTGGGTCTGGCTGTGTTATGATACGGCCGTCCCATGGCAGGACCCTGAAGGGACCGTCAGGGGGGCTAATGTGGAGTGGCTTTCTTAGGCAGGAACAGTATAAACGCCTCATCCTCCTTCTTTTTATTATCACACCGTTGTTGGATGAGGGCAACAGCAGGGCCAAAAAGAGCCTCGCCAGGTTCCACTGGGGCCCCGGCTATGCAACTTTTCTCACTGTCGGGCAGACCAGAGAGATTCAGCCAGAGGGCGCGTTCCCCCACAACAGACAAGGCCATAGAATGTCCGCCGGCTTGGACTGCCTGACGGGCGTTGTGAAGGTCCAGGTCGTTCAGTCACACTCTCCTTCCAAAGTGTAGGCGATGGTGAGCCTGTCTCCAAATGTTTACTCATTTCCTCCAACAGCTCAGCCTGTTAGGCTGAGAGGAGGGAGGAAACATTAAGAGCTTGTACAGCGAGAACAGAAGCCTTGGAGGTCCCCAGAGCTACAACACTTTCACCCACTCCAACATCCGAGTCTTGCTGTTCGTCCGTGCTTTGGGTAGAAGCAACTGTAAGCCTACGACGAAGAAGCTTCCTAGGCAGAGCGAGGCAATGGCTGCAGTTTTCTGGTAGTGAAAACGCTTCTTCCCGGTGCTTAAACCCCATGAATACTACGCAGAAGGGATGGGTATCCCTCGCGGCGATGAGTGCAAGCATGCGACTGCGAGTCCGACGGGTTAGCAGGAGTGGAGAGTTTAACTTGATCCATGGGAGAGGTGAAAACGCTGACACAGATGGGCAGCCAGAGAAAAATCCAGGTAGCAAGCTTGGATGGCTTGCCAACCAAGAATAAATTGCAACTAACCGCAATGTTCTGACAATCACGCCTGGTGGAGGCTGATTGATATAGATATTTCCTCTGGTTGACTGTGGTGAAGTCAGCGAAAAGGTTGAGCTGTGCAGCAAAGAGGTCGTGAGAAGCGAATATCAACTGAGGAAAGATAGTGCAGTCAGGTGTTTTATTGGACACGCTCTTCTGTCTGTCATGCCAGACTTGGTGTAATTGGATGCTTCTGCAGAGGTCAGGTGCAAATGCCCTTCCCATAGGTGGATCTCGATCACAAGATGATGAAAGAGAACCTGTTGTCAGCACTGCTCTAATGTTTTTTTCAGTAAAATAGTTTGGGACTTAAAAGCTACATAATATTTCTCACTAGCGAGGGAATAATGGCGCTGTTCTTGAAGCAGATAAACGTACAGTTTCGCTATTAGTCGAGATGCTGCTACCGAACACTGTTAAGAGACACACAGACTTTCTATCTGTCTCTCTCTGTCTCTCTCTCTCTGTCTCTCTCTCTCTTTTAATAACTGCATAAATAACTGCATTAGTCTGCTATCAGTGGCTCAAACATCTGTTAGCACTAAAATTACGTTTTGGTATTAACAATGGAGGCTTGGGATGAGATGCGTAAGAAATTAGTCGTACACATAAGACAATTTTATGGACAAAAACCTGACAAATGTCTTGAAATCTGAACAATGTTTTGAGGTGTGGTAACCCGTAGTATAAGTGGAATAATTGGCCTTTGAATTAAAAATAATGCACACCCTCGGTGTAACTCCGCTTCATGTCGTGGCCGCATTACAACCTCAGGTGTGCATTATTTTTCTAATAAATTCAATGGGCCGTCCTCAATTATTCCTTTCATATACAGTATTTCAACAATAGGACGAGAGCCTGCTTCATTTATGCTGCAACTCACTTTTGTCTTTGCAGGGTCTTCATGGACAGAGGAGAAAGTTTTGAGAAAGCTCTTAAGTGCTATGTTTCTCAACTGCCATTTTGTGCAAGCTCTCTGCAAAGACAAATATGTGAGCTTGACGCCGTGGCTGCAGCCCTGGACAAGACGCAGAAAGGGACGAGAATTGCCAGGATCACCGGAAAAACGACCGGAGCCGTGGGCGGAGCGGCAGCCCTGGCCGGGATCCTCCTGGCTCCCTTGACTTTTGGTACGTCACTTGCGGTCACTGCGGTTGGTGTCGGGGTCGCGGCCGCCGGTGGGGTCACAGGCGCCTCGGCGGCCATTACCAAGAAAGTAAAAAAAAATCAGGTTAGGAAACAGGTGGAATCGATCTTGAAAGAGTACCAAAGTGTGATGAGGGATATTGAGGTTTACTTAAGAGATATCAACAGAGAGGTGGAGAACCTCAAAAAATATGACCTGCTGATGCTAAAACGTGTGAACGTGAAATCTGCAAAGATCGTGGAGTTAGTTGAGATAGCAAGCAAATCATCAGCTACCCTCAGCGTGATGAACAAATCCTCAGGTGTGATTCAGGGCTTTGCCCTTGGCATGGATATTTTCTTTAGTGAAAAAGATTCCCAAAAGCTCAAGAAAGAGTCAAGGACCAAATTTGCCCAGCAGATTTGTGAGGTGGCAGAACAGATTAATGCCGGTCTGAAAGAGCTGATGGACATGAGAGATAAACTGCTCACAGAAGGGATATGAAGCGTGACCGGACAGGAGTGGTGTTACAATACTGTGATTAGAAGAGCCGAAAAAAAATTGGTGTTAATTCGTAAAATTTATATAGCACTTTTTTTCCCAAGCGATAATCTTTATAAGGAATATGAGCTCAAGCAGGAGATATAGGGTACCAAATCTATAACTTGAATAAATTCTCTCTAATTCCACTTTCAATTAAATTATTGAATAATAAAAAAGTATCTGTGTGAGGGTAGATGGGTAATATGTTGGGTATTGTGTCATGTCTTAAGTGTAGGTATAGTGTAATATTAGTATTGTGTAATGATTGATGTATGTCATTTGAGATGTTATGTTGAGAGTGTAACTGTATAGTGAACTGTTGTAAGTTGACCTGCCCTCTCGATTGCCCAAGACAAATTTCTCCTAAGGGAGACAATAAAAGATAAACTAACTATTGTATAATGGTTATACAACAAACTGTTGCTGCATTAACGGTGGCTAGAGGGCGGCCTTGTGCAGTTTCTTATAATTTTGCATATGTAGCCATGGATTCTTGTGCTGTATCTTTGCAAAAGTGTCAAAATAATAGTAATAAAAAGTAATAAAAAGTTGAATTATGTTTGATTGAATTAATATAATGTCATGTGTATTTTAATGTTGTCATGTATTTAATTAATTCCATATTGAATAAATAATGGCAATGCATTTCTGTATTTAAATATAAATTTTCCATTACATTTGTGCAACGTTTGGTGCAAAATGAAAATGATAATTCAATTATATTATTTACATTTGCCATTTCATACACTAATTTTAATATGTAAATTGAATACATACGCTTTAGTGCTTTACCACATCTGGGGCATGTTCAAGTTCAAAACGGTGCGCAACGTTTTGCTATGGTTTCCGGGTTGAACGTCATGTTTCCTGGAAGCGGCGTGCACCGGTGTGCAACGGGGTTTGAGATACGTTTTCTCTTGTTTGGTGGGTGTGTCAGAACTGCAGTCCAATCAGCAGCAGCATGTATATAAAGCACGCGGTATTAAAGTGAACTCGCACAATGGGTTCAAGGAAAGTAATTTACAAATTTGTTTGATGCAGCTCCACTGTCTATGTGCAGCTCGGTATACGCAACAACTGAGGATATTAGAAGAAATGTTTGTCGAAAGTTTTATTGTAAAAAATATAGGATATCAACAAAATGATGTAGTTGTTTATATTTTTAGCTTCATTGCAAGTGTATTGGTATAGAAATAAACAATGGTAATTAAGTGCTTTTCCTAAAAATGAGAAAGAAAATACAGGGTATTAAAACAGTATGAACTACAAATAAAGTCAGTATGTGAGGCTAAATAGATGTGTTTTAGTCTGAATTAGGTAAGATGTGTGCCTCCATTTCAGTTTCAGCAATCCCTTCACTCGACTGGGATGTTCTCTTTTGTTCTGGGTGGCAAGTGCAGTAACTGTAACATCGGGCATATTTTGTAATATTAAACACATATTTAAACCGACTTCATCAGGCTCCGAAAATTCTTAACAAAGAACACAGAATGGCCTTCTCAGCTGCCATAGTTGCAACTCTTGCGTCATCAGAACAGTGTGTTCAACGCATCACCGTTTCTGTTTAAAAAACGTTGTGCAACGTTTTGTCGGGGCTGAACGCAGCCCTGGAGTTTTTTCACTATTGGATGCTTGCTCACTATTTAACTATTGTTCAAAGGTTTGGGGTCTGTAAGGTTCTAGAGATGCTTATTTTTTTAAAAGTCCTCCTGTAGTCAGTAATTGTATCCCTTAAAACTCATCTTTGATCACCAAAATTACATATTTAAACGTTTTTTTTCTTGAGAGAAAAAATCATCACGTCTTAAAATATCTTGAATGTAATCAGACACCCTTGCCTCATTTAGTATGCACGGTTCTATGAATATGCAAATTAGCCCCGCCTCCACACACTCACAGCAGCTCAGAGATCCACTCGTTGATGATCACACGTTGATCTGATTGGTTACAAGGTAGTTTGTGACGACAGAAACACCAGCGATTTCAAACCGTGTTTTTGAGACTGTCTTTCAGTGTTAATTTCGTTTACATTTTTTCACAGACGAAAACGAGACGATAGCTAAATAAAAACTAGTTTTGAATGACAAAAACTATGACGAAAATCTATTGACATTTTCGTCAACGAATAAAAACTAGACGAAAATGTTAGATAGTGACGATTTGGGAAGCGATCCAGTCTGATGTCCTGCGTTTGTGGTAGATGCGCACAATTGTACTGTAACGTGATCTACCCACCAGCGGCACACGAGTTGGCATGCGCTGCATGTCTCATAAAACGTTAAAACATGTAAACGTCTGGGAGAATGAGTAGAGCAGACATGAAGATCTGAATAAGAGTGACGACGCAAAAAAAGAGCTATATTCGGTACGGTTTTCTGTGCGCACACACCCGACCCGAAGCGTGCAGCCATTCACATAGACACCTAGTCTATACAGCGCGCGAGTACAGAATTGAGCTCTCTTTCGTGTCTGAATGGACAAATACACACAAATATTATGTCTAAATGTCAGTTTTGGAGAGTATTCACGCAAATTATGTCGGTTATGTCTTAAACAGTTGTGAGTGTATCTATGTGCATCAGTGAATTGGATCCGCATGTCATTGGACATGATCCGATGTCTTAAAGTGACAGTGGGTAATAAACCTAATGCGGTCTGTGTCCTTAATATTGATCAAGCAACAAAAGAAAAAGAGAAAAGCATTCACTGCTCGTTAATAGCTTTAATAAGGATTAATTATATTTAATTCATACAAATAAATATGTCTGCTTGAAAGAATAGAGAATGATGTATGCAAGTAGTTATAAAGAATTCATATATCATTCATTGAAAAAAAGACTGTCTTCTACTTTAGGAAAAGTGGTTTTATTTAATTTTAAGATATTTTTTAAGTTACAGTAGTTAAATCTGTATCTGTATTGCACGTTCAAACTTTAAAATCATTCATATTAGCAGGTTAATATATGTTTTCTCCGGGGGTATATGGGTTTGGACATTTTAGAGAAATTCTAAATAAATGCATTTAAATTGAAACCCATTATATTTTAGTCGACTAAATCTACTGTAGATTTAGTCGACTAAAACTAGACTAAAACTAAAACAATTCAGATGACTAAAATATGAATAAAACTAAATGGCATTTTAGTCAAAAGACTATGACTAAAACTAAATCAAAATTTGCTGTCAAAATTAACACTGCTGTCTTTGGTTCACTGCAGTTTTAAGGAGAAAATACTCAGCAATGCTGTCTAATTTACACATGTTTTGTCTTAAAGCAAATTAAAAACGTCTCGGTTACTAATGTAACCCTCGTTCCCTGAAGGAGGGAACGGAAGACGTAACGTCGACGTGATGACATAATTGGGATCGCCTTGAGAGACCAATCTACTTCGAGAGTATTAAAAAGAGCCAATGCATATTGGCATGCGATAATTGCATTAGCTGCTCTGCTTGCAGCGCAAGCATATAACGAGCAGCAGGTGCGCCGCATTTTGTTTTACGCTGAGGAGCCGAGACGTGTTTAGCCAAACAGCGATGGTCAGCAACTGTGGCGACGGGACGTTACGTCTCCCGTTCCCTCCTTCAGGGAATGAGGGTTACATTAGTAACCGAGGCGTTCCCGTTCAGTTGCTCATGTTCGACGTAACGTCGACGTGACAACCTAATTGGGATCCCATGGAAAACGCCACGGTTGCTGCTATATCCAGCGCCCTACGCAAGACTCTCAGACCCCCAACTGGCTAGGGCGGAAGACCTGCGTAGAGGGAGTTCAACTGCTGTTCCGTTATACCCCACACAGTGGAACTCTTGGGTAACACTGGGAAAGCGTGCCTTTCCAGGGGGGGAAGGACGCTGCGGAAGCCACATCCTGCCTGAAGGGAAGTACCATGTGGAGAATACACATATGTACTGGACAGTTAGGAGCAGTGGAATGTCACTGGGGTGGCTCCAGCCTGAGAATGGGGAGGCTACACCAGACAGTGATGGCAGAGCAAACTCTTCCAAGGGAAAGACAAGGGCTCACCGCAGGGAGCTGGTCGTGGAAGAATACACATATGGGATCGCCGCAGGGATCACCACATATGGAACCCAGCCTAACACAAGTTACAAATGCATACGAGCATTTGCGTTCTGTCCACGTACAGACACAGAGTGCAAACGGGACAGAGAAAAGCCAGGGCTGGGTCTGCCTCCTCCGAAGGCAGCGCTTGCAGGTTCACCACCTGGTCCCGGAAGGGAGTGGTAGGAACCTTGGGTACGTATCCGGGCCAGGATCTCAGGATCACATGAGAGTTATCCAGGCCGAATTCTAGGCACGATTCGTCGACCGAAAATGCATGCAGGTCCCCTACCCTCTTGATGGAGGCCAATGCAACCAGGAGAACTGTCTTACAGGACAGGATTTTTAACTCAGCTGATTGCAAAGGCTCAAAGGGTGGTCTCTGAAGTGCCGAAAGGACCAGAGACAAATCCCAAGAGGGTATAGAGAGTGGACGAGGCGGATTTAATATGTCTCCTCGCCCCCCTCAGGAACCTGATGATCAGGTCGTGCTTTCCCAATGACTTACCTTCAACTGCATCGTGATGTGTGGCAATCGCGGCAACATACACTTTAAGGGTGGAGGGAGACAGCCTTCGCTCCAGCCCTTCTTGCAGGGAGGAAAGCATGGCTCTGATCGAGCAAGATCGGGGGTTCTCCTCGTGAGAAGAACACCAGTCAACGAACAGGTTCCACTTCAACGCATAGAGGCGCCTCGTAGAGGGGGCTCTAGCGGAAGTGATGGTGTCAACTACCGCGGGGGGTAGGTCACCTAGAACCTCTGCATCCCGTCCAGGGACCAGACATGGAGTTTCCAGAGCTCTGGATGCGGGTGCCATAGGGTGCCCCGTCTCTGAGAGAGCAGGTCCTCTCTCAGAGGAATGGGCCAGGGAGGGGCTGTCGCGAGGAGCACTAGTTCCGGGAACCAGGTCCGGTTGGGCCAATACGGCGCAACTAGCAAGACCTGCTCCTCGTCCTCCCTGACTTTGCACAAGGTCTGTGCAAGAAGGCTCACTGGGGGAAATGCATACTTGCGTAGCTGTGTGCCAGAGCATCCGTGCCGAGGGTCCCCTCGGTCAGGGAATAGAACAACTGGCAGTGAGACGTGTCCGGGGCGGCAAACAGATCTACCTGTTCGGTCACGAAGCGCCTGAAAATCAGCTGGACCACCCGGGGATGGAGTCGCCATTCTCCCGGTAGCACCTGCTGCCATTGAGAGCTCGTCGGCTGCACGGTTGAGCAGGCCCGGAATGTAAACGGCACAAAGCGACATCAGATGCTTCTGACTCCAGAGGAGGAGATGGCGGGCGAGTTGTGACATGCGGCGGGAGCATAGACCACCCTGGCGGTTGATGTACGCAACAGTCGCAGTGCTGTCCTTATGGACCAGTACATGCTTGCCTAGTAGCGGCGTTTTGAAGCAGCTCAGCGCAAGATGTACTGCTAACAACTCGAGGAAGTGCAGTTGAGGCCCTGTCCACAGACCTGGCGGTGGCAGAGGCATCCGTGGAGACCACAGAATGCCTGGACACTTGTTCTAGGGGAACACCTGCCCGCAGGAACGAAGGGTCCGACCACAAGCTGAGAGTTTTGCGACAGTGCAGGGTCACTTAGACCCGGCACGAGCCGCTCTGCCACGCCCATCTCGGGACTCGATCGTGGAGCCAGTGTTGGAGCGGCCTCATATGAAGCAATCCGAGCGGCGTTACCGCGGCTGCAGATGCCATATGCCCCAGGAGCCTCTGAAAAAGTTTCAGTGGTGCCGCTGTTCTGCGTCTGAGCGTGCTCACGCAGCTCAACACTGACTGGAGACGGGCCTCTGTGAGGCGCGCTGTCATGTTGATCGAGTCCAACTCCATACCGAGAAAAGAGATCCTCTGCCCGGGGGTGAGTTTGCTCTTTTCCCAGTTTACCCGAAGCCCTAGGTGGCTGAGATGACTGAGCATCATGTCCCTGTGTTCGCACAACTGCTCTCTCGACTGGGCCAGAATGAGCCAGTCGTCGAGGTAGTTGAGAATGCGAACACCATGCTTGCACATGGGAGCAATGGCCGCCTCCGCAACTTTCGTGAAGACGCGGGGTGACAGGGCCAGCCCGAAGGGTAAGACTTTGTACTGATATGTCCCTTGAACACAAAGCGAAGAAACGGTCTGTGTCGAGGGAAAATTGAGTCATGAAAGTACGCGTCCTTCACTTCGATCGCTGCAAACCAGTCTTGGGGACAGATGCATTTGAAAATGCGTTCTGTGTAAGCATCTTGAACGGCAGCCTGTGAAGGGACCGGTTCAGGACACGCAGGTCCAAGATAGGTCATAACCCACCGCTTTTCTTCGGTACAATAAAGTATGGTCTGTAGAAGCCGGTCTTCATATCGGCTGGAGGGACCACCTCGATTGCGTCCTTCGCCAGTAGGTGAAGGCCGGGGCATGCCGGGCGAACTGAATCGCATAGCCGAGTCTGATGGTATGGATGAGCCAGCGAGACGGGCTGGGAAGCGCTATCCAGGCTCCCAGACACCGTACAAGCGGGACCAAAGGCACGACAGATGTACCCGAGGTGGGGCAGCGCGGCGGCATGCAGGGACCCGACTCGGATGGCATAGCGGCCCGAAGTGGGGTCTGAGTGTGCAACACTGACCTGACTCCACCAATCGGCAGGGGATGAGTGAGACGGCATAGGCGCGGCATTGAGCCCATCAGGCTACCGCTGGCGAAGGAAGAGGGGGCAGAGGGTGGCAAGGCATAGTGTCACACACCGCCAACCTCTCTCTCTTGGTACCCAAAGATAGAGAAGCTGCTTTTGCTGAGAATGTGGTACCGCTGGCTGAGACGCCAGTGGCGGAACAGTATGATTCAACAAAAGTTATTTTCCCAGCCCTCCTCCGGGGAAGAGCGGACTCTGGGTCGCCCGTCTCAGGGCTACTGAGACGGGTGGTGCCGTCTTCCTGCAAAGCTCAACGTCACAGTAGAGCTGGCGGTGGCAGAGTTTTTTTTTTTTTTGCAGGGGACTGACACCCTCGGCGACAAACAGACTGAGGGCCCACCAGTGACTCAGGGAGCACATAGCAGCAAGCTTTTGGTTACCTCAGCCTGCTTTTGAACTGTGGAGAACCGTTGGGCACAGTCTCCAACAGTGTCGCCGAAAGGCCACCTTGTGAGATGGAAGCATCGAGAAAGCGAACTTTGGTGATGTCTCACACCTCTGCAAGGTTTAGCCAGGGGGCGCTTCTGGACCGCTGGGGTGGTCATCATCCGGCCGAAGGCCAGCGCTGTGACTTTAACACGGCCAGTCACCAGGCGCAGCTCAACCCCGACTCAGAACTACCCTCATGCATTATGACTGTTTGGTCACATGCAGGGACGAGGCGGTCTGCAGTAGCACTGCCGCCCCACCATTGAGGGTAGTGAGAGAGGAAAAACTTTCTGCAGCTTTTGGCACATTTGGCTTGCCATATTGACACCAAATGCATCCATAATGCAGAAAGTTTTTCACACACATCCGGGAAGGCACAGGGGGCGGGGCAAGGCGATTACGCGTCACACTGCGCCCCCAGTGTAACCCGGGAAAGCATGGCTGTCAAGTCTGAATCTGATTCAGCATGAGCATGCACACCATTATAGAGAGAGCTCAGCATCATCTTCATTTCCAGAATGAAAATGAATCATCCTAAATTAGTTCTTTCTAAATTAGCATCCTCCTGTGCCTTCCTTTTTTCCTGTAACACAGACTAGTCTATCTCAGGCCAAACTATCTTCCATGGAGCAATCTCTGGATAAACTATCGTGGGACTCATCCTCAAAATATACACTTCTAATTCTTTGGCTATATCATTTCCAATCCGTCCAAAATTTTCCTTTAAATTTTTCCCATACTCCCAGCTCTCCTGCAGTACTGCTTTAGTGAGATGCGAATTATTATGCCCTTTGAAGCTAGCCCAATAGTTTGCCATTAACTGTTTCCTCCTTAACTCTAGTGGTAATTCTCCCATTTCTACCTGTATGGCTGCTACAGGAGTTGTTTTGAAAGCTCCACAGCATATTCTCAGAGCCTGAGCCTGGACTGCATCTAACTTTTTTAACTGAGACTTAGCTGCCGATCCAATTACTACGCTTCCATAATCTAGCATTGATCGTATTAATGCCACATATATTCTTTTCAGTGATGATCTACTTGCACCCCATTCTCTTCCTCTCAGACATCTCATTACATTTATTACTTTTTTTCCCTTTTTCCTCCATTTTCCTGATATGATCTGCAAATGTCAATCGTGAATCCAAACTTACTCCTAAAAATGTAAAAGTTCCAACCTTCTCTAAATCTCTTCCATACATTCTTAGCTTTACTCCTTCCTGAACTCTTTTCCTAGTAAAAAAGACGGACTGAGACTTTTCTACAGAAAATCTAAATCCCAATCATAACCCCACTCCACCACTTTATCAATTGCTTCCTGTGTTTTCCTGACTACATAATCTATATTCTTCCTCTCTTCCACAACACCCTGTCATCTGCAAACAAAGACCTTCCGATGTCTTCTGGAACTTTTTCAAATATATTGTTGATCATAATAATGAATAGTAATGAGCTTATCACACTCCCTTGAGGTGTACCATTTCCAACTATGTATTGATTTGACATGTCTGTCCCTATCCTCACTTGTATTTTCCGTCCGAAAAGAAAATCCTTTACCCAGTTAAACATTTTCCCTCCAACACTTATCTTATTCATTTTGATTAATAACCCCTCCTTCCACATCATGTCGTAGACTTTTCTATATCAAAAATACTGCTATTAAGGTCTCTTTATTTGCTTGCGCCTTTCCTATTTCCGTCTCTATTCTTACCACAGAGTCTATTGTGCTTCTTCCCTTCCTAAAACCACTTTGACTGCTAGCCATTAATCCTCTTTTTTCAGTGTCATGGGTCAATCTATCTACTATCATCCTTTCCATAATTTTGCATAAATTAGAAGTAAGAGCTATCGGTCTGTAACTAGTGGGTTTGGTTGGATCCTTACCAGGTTTCCTATCGGAATTACTACCGCTTCTTTCCAGGTATTTGGTAACTTCCCTTCCATATTTTATTATATACCTCCAGCAGCTTCAACATGGATTTTTCCCCCAACTGTTTTAACATAATATAACAATCTTGATCTTTTCCCGGAGATGTAGGTTTTGCTGTTGTTATTGCTCTTACCATCTCTGCCAAGGTAAATGATTCGTCTAATTCCTTTTTGGTATCTTCCTTCCTATTTAATTTATGAATATGCTGATTATATGTCATCAATCTTCTCCTTCTTCCTTCTTCCAAATTTTCAGAACTATGTTCATTTAGAAATGATTTTGCCATAATTTCTGCTTTCTGTTAGAAACTGCTGTTTCCTCTTCAAATGACATAACTGGATAATCCCACTGCCTCCTGTCTCCCCCATCCTTTTAATCATTCTCCACACTTCTCCCACCAGTGTAGTTCTTCCTTTTCATCACAAAAAACACTTTTTCTCCAACTAGTCCTCTTTACTTGTCGAATTGTTCTTCAAACCCACTGCCTGATCTTTCTTGTACTGAATTAAATTATTCATAGTACATGTTCTTTTAAGCAATCTAAAAGCTTTGTTTCTGTCTCTTACCGCCTGATGACACTCTTCATTCCACCAAGGCACCAATTTTCGATTTACCCTGTTTCTCCCTTTAGGAATAGCTTCCCCTGCTGCCATTATAATTGCTGTAGTTATCTGGTTGTTAACATCATCTATGCTTCCTGAAACATCAACCCTAGTCATGGATTCATCACTCAATTTCTGAAACTTATCCCAATCAGCTTTCCCAAACTTCCACTTAGGAATTCTATCATCTGGACCTACTTCCAATCTTCAACCCACTGAACAAATTACAGGGTAGTGATCACTCCCCACTGTAGTTGCTGTCCAAACTTCCCAATTACTATTTCCAGCCAGTGAATTAGACATTAAAGTTAAGTCCAATGCTGACTCATTCCCTGTTGATACATTTATCCTGGTTCCTCTCCCATCATTCAAACAGACCAATTCTCTTTCATCCAACAACTCTTCAATTACCTTACCATTAGCATCTGTATGTATACTTCCCCATATTGAACTAAGCACATTAAAATCTGCTCACCAGATTATTTTTTGTCTATCTTGCCCTGAAATCCTTAGTAGATGATCTAATTCCAATCTTTTACATGGGTTATAGTAGTTAATAATACTAATTGCCCCTCCCCTTTCCCACACCTCCACCACTAGGTTCTTCACCTTTCTCCAGTATTCTATATGGTATTCCTATCTTTATGAATATGGCACATCCCCCTCCTCCCTCTTCAGTATTCCTATCTCTTCTTATTCCTGTATATCCATGTAATTTATAATCTATATATGTCTTCAACCAGGTTTCTTGCATACACACTACATCTGGCTTTTCATCCAACTCATTCAAAAAATGTTTACATTTCTGTCCATTGGCCAATAAACTCCTGGCATTCCATTGTAAAATTAGAATCATTATTATTATTATCCAATATATGACACTTCTTGGCTTGACTGATTAGTAAGGATTTCCCTCACCTCTTCCCATGTCAGTCCTACTAATCCTAAGTGATTAACTGCAGCTTTAACCACCAACTGGATTTTTTTTTTCATTTTTGGATTTTACTTCTGCTGTATTATTTATCACTCCTGCTATAAATGTAACTAGTTCCATTTTTTTTCACATACATTCCTTCAGGGTTACTTTGTTGTTGCTCTTGTGAAAACATATCTACTTCCTCTCGTGTGTTTTATTTTCCTTCTCTCTTGATTCTTTTACAGCTTCTGAATAGGTACATTTTTGAATATTTGTCTCCCAACTCATTACTTCACATCCACTAAAAGCCACATTGTGGGCTCCTCCACAATTGCAACATTTTGGAGATATCCCTGAACCACACTGTAAAGTACTTAGTGTTGCAGCCAGTCGCTGACGCGCTCAAACATAATTCCTCCAGTCCGTTTCATTCCATTGAAGTTTTTTATTGCATGTCGTGTGAATAATTGTACCTGAATTTCCAGTAGTTTTATTGTCCTACCGTACAGCAGGGAGGGTGATGGAGCTTTCAGTGAATAATCCAAAGTTTGTTACGGGATAAATGAGCGGTCAAAGAAAATATACGGCTGCACCTTGCTAGCCACGTCAAATCACTTTCAAACTGAGCACCGAGCTCCGTGTTTGATTGAACCCATAAGACAGGTGCTGCAGTCACCTGTTTGCTGGTGGGCGGGTTCAATAAAGCACGCCTCCATGTTGCACTCATAGAAAAACAAAACCAAAGCAATATTAAAGCAAGAAAATCTGAATATAAACAAATATAACATAACCACACCAAACTATTATTAACAAAACACATTATTATCATAATTCAACTCAAACCATAATAAAGAAAGCAAATATGGCTCCAACATACCGGCCCCTAATTGTTCTGTGAAAAAACAGTACAATTACAAACATACTATAGGAGACAGATCATATTTACAGAAATGTACATCCAGTTTACCAACACACTCCTTTTTTTGTAATTTTTTTTTTTTTAGTAGACGCAACGCATCAGTTCATAAAAAATCAGTTCATCAAAAAATCAGTGTAAACGTCAAGTGAAAAAACAAGAGAAAAGAGAGGGACAGAGAGATAGAAAAAGAGATAGAAAGAAGGCTCGTCAATCTCAATCAGTGGCTTCCAAAAGTAAGGCAAGTTTTGAGATCGGCCTTATCAAGGTGCTGGTCTTGGTTTGCACCTCTACTTGTCTCACAAACCCCCTTCTATCTGGTAAAGTTCGGGTTACGCGGCCCATGAGCCACGAGTTCCTTGGAGCAGAGTCATCCACTATCAATATAATGTCTCCAACAGCAAGATTTCTCTGTTTTGTTGTCCACTTCTGTCTCTCTTGCAATTCTGGCAAATATTCTTTAGTCCACCTCTTCCAGAAAAGATTCGCCATGTACTGCACTTGGCGCCATCTCCTCTTGCCATTGCAGTCATTTGAGCTGAATACACCAGGTGGTAGGGAAGGCTTTCCTCTGAGAAGTAAGAGGTGGTTTGGTGTGAGAGGCTCCAAGTCTAGAGGGTCGTCAGAAGCTTTGCAAATAGGTCTGTCATTGATTATGGCTTCAACTTCACATAGTAAAGTAGCCAATCCTTCCTCATCCAGAGCCTGTTCTTGCAACAGGGCTCTAAGAATGCGTCTGACAGTTCTTATTGGTCTTTCCCAAATTCCACCATGATGGGATCCAGTGGGTGGGTTGAAAGTCCAGGATATGCCCCTTTTAAGCAATGCGGCATGGATCTTTGAATTGTCCAGATCTTGAATGGACTCTCGCAAGTCTCGTTCTGCTCTTACGAGGTTTGTCCCATTGTCTGATCTGATGGTCTTGACCATACCTCGTCTGGCAATAAATCGCCGTATAGCATTAATGCACGAGTCAGTGTTCAATGTATGGGCGACCTCCAAGTGTACAGCTCTAATGTTTAAGCATGTAAAGATCACACCATACCGTTTCAATGTAGTCCGTCCTCTTTTGATTTCAAAAGGTCCAAAGTAGTCGATGCCTACATTGGTAAATGG
Source organism: Leuciscus leuciscus (assembly GCF_965113295.1). Lineage (NCBI taxonomy): Eukaryota > Metazoa > Chordata > Actinopteri > Cypriniformes > Leuciscidae > Leuciscus > Leuciscus leuciscus. Next base: position 41,383,396 of record NC_138738.1, on the reverse strand, counting down.
TGGTTCGTCCGGTGATAGTCTTTCTTGGGGCAAGTCCGACATGTACTGTTTAACTCTGACACAGCTTTCTCTTCTGCAGTGGACGCATTTGCTGATCACATTCCTAACTGCAGAGTTGGCCTTTGGTATCCAATACTTCTGTCTTAAACGTGAAAGTGTAAGGTTTCGACCACTGTGTCCGACAGTTTCATGAGCATGCCTAATAATGAGTGTCGTCACATGATGGTGTCTTGGCAGAATGGCTGGATGCTTGGCTTCAGATGGCATTGCGGACCTTACCAACCTTCCACCGACTCTTATTACACCGTCTTGAAGAGTAGGGCTAAGCTTTTGTATGTGACTGTTCTTTTTCACAGTCATTCCTTTTGTCAGACATTCCAGTTCATGTTTGTACTCCATAGATTGACAGAATTGCACTATAGCTTTTTCAGCATCCTGCAATGTTTCCACACACAGTAAACCTTTACTGCATCCTTTCACTTCAAGTGGCTCTTTACTTTCCTTTTTCTTTTTGCAAATCCTTTTCAGTTCTTCCTTTATCATCAACATCCAAGCAACAGCTTTGCGTAGACGATACCAGTCTGAGTAGTGAGTGATGAATTTTGTGATTGTTTTTGCAGATTCATCCAAGGTGGAAATACTGATAGTGAACACTTTTACTTCTGGATCGTGTTGTGTCAATGTGATCTCTGGGAACTGTGGCCACTCTGCCTCCGGTTGCTGCAAGAATGCAGGGCCTTGTATCCACTTAGATTGTAAGAATTGTGTTGCAGACAAGCCTCTTGACGCACTATCAGCAGGGTTTATAATGCCTTTGACATACCTCCACTGTGTTACTTCCGATGCTGCGCGGATGCTGGCAACTCTGTTGGCAACGAAAGTACGAAATCTAGATGTCTCATTTCGTATGTATTTGAGTACAGAGGTACTGTCTGTCCAGAAAACAGAAGGCTCCAGAGGGAGTTCAAGCTCTTCTTGCAGCACTTTGTCCATTCGTATTGCCATTGCAGCGGCTGTGAGCTCAAGCCTTGGGATGGTAATGGGTTTCAATGGCACCACTCTGGCCTTGCCCATGATAAAGGCACAACAAATCTCATGCTCATGATTTACAAGCCGTAGATAAGATACAGTGCCAAAACCACTCTCACTCGCGTCTGCGAAATGATGAAGCTGTCCAGATATGAGGCCTCCAAACTGCTCAGGTGTGAAACATCTCCTGACTTGGACATTCTCTAATAGAGACAGGTTAGATACCCATGTCAGCCATCTTTTTTCCAGATGTTCAGGTATTTGGTCGTCCCATCCTAGCTTCAAGCCACACAGTTCTTGCAGTACCTGTTTTGCAACGAGGATGACAGGTGCCAACATACCTAGAGGATCATATATAGAGCTTATCATAGACAACAAGCCCCTTCTTGTCAATGGAACGTCTTTGAGTTGGATTTTGAAGACAAACGAGTCAGACTGCACACACCATTGAACTCCAAGAGCTCTTTCAATAGGCAATGCATCCTTGTCCAAGTCTAAGTTTTTCAGCTCCTGGGTTAAGCTTTGCTCTGGAAGGGATGCAAGCAATGTTCGGCTATTACTAACCCATTTGTTCAGCGTGAAACCACCTGAGGCACACAGTTGGGTGAGCTGTCCTGCAAATTGTACTGCCTCTTGCTCGGTATTCACAGACTTTAAGCAGTCATCTACGTAAAAATTCCTGAGCACAGTGTGTGTAACATCTGGGTCAAATTTGCCAATATTGTCTCTGGCACATTGCTGCAATGCAAAAGTCGCACAGCTTGGAGAAGATGTAGCCCCAAAGATGTGCACGACCATTTTGTATTCTTCAAGAGCCATGTCCAAGTCCCCATCAGGCCACCACAAGAATCTCAAAAGATCCGAGTCTTCCTCGGATACATGCACCTGATGAAACATGGCTTCAACATCGGTAATGAAGGCAACAGGATTTTGGCGAAATCTAGTGAGGACCCCAATGAGATTGTTGGTGAGATCCGGGCCTTGTAGAAGTCGCGAATTTAGAGACACACCTTGGTAGGTAGCTCCACAATCAAATACTATCCTCAGTTTGAGTTTTTTAGGGTGGTACACCCCATGATGAGGAATATACCACTTTCGTCCTTCATTTGTCCTCTTTTGCTCCTCCTCTGATGGTATTTGGACTGCAAAGCCTTTTCTCAGAGTTTCAGCCATGAATGTTTTGTAGTCCTCATAGAATTTGTTGTTTCTCAACATCTTCCTCTTTAGACTTATAGCTCTTTGCTCAGCAAGGCAGCGGTTATTAGGAAATGCCACATCTGCATCCTTCAAGGGCAGTCCAATGCTGTAATGTCCTTCATGCAGTTTCACAGAGTTAGAGACCAACTGCATGAACATTTTATCCTCTTGAGACATCTCCAAATGCTCCACCTGCTGGCGCTCTGGAAAATCTACTTTCATTTGTTGCTGCAGCAATTCCTCAATTTTCACTACAGAAATTCTGTTTGCAGTAACATCCTTCCATGTGCTTTTCATGAGTAGTCCATTAACTGTCCATCCCAGAGTTGTTTTTATTGCATAGGGACCATTTCCCTGGCTGTTAATTATCCGCCATGGTTCCAATGCTTTAGGAACATTGTTTCCGATGAGTAGACCAATTTCTGCATTTATCTGTGGAATGTTCACATCATGGAGATATTCCCATTGAGCAATATCTTCCTGATTGGGGATGTTTTCAGCCTTTACAGGAATGTCAGGGTGCGAATATATCTCTGGCAAGTCAAAGAAGTCATCATTGTCTAGTCCACTGATTTCCATGTCTGCCACCACAGATGTATCAACCACTTTTTCCTTGTTCATTGTTCTTAACAAGATTCTTGTCCTTTTTCCAGTTGTCTGCAGTTGCCTCAGAAGGGATTCTGTGCAGAAGCTTGCAGAGCTCCCAGGGTCCATAAAGGCATGTGTGCAAATTACTTTGTCACTTTTCTTTAGTTTGACTTTAACCGGCACTATGGCAAGCTTGCATGCCGTGTCTCCGGCCCCAGTTTCTCTCCACATGTCTGCTTGACTTGTGTAGGTCTGAACATTGGCTATAGCCCCGTCATTCTTCTGCACACTGGTCTTGTTGATGTGCAAGATAGTAGGATGCTTAAGAGAGCATACATGACAGGTAAGCCTACTTTGGCAATGTTTGCTCATGTGACCTACATCAAAACATCCAAAACATACTCCTTTTTTCCGAAGGAATTCCAATTTCTGTTCATGATTTTTGCTCTTCAGCTGTTTGCAAGAGCTTAGATGATGATCTGCACGGCAAAACAAACACTCTTTCACCATTTTCTTTTGTATTACAGGACTGCTGCTACTCACCGGATCCGCACTGGTTGCAAACCCAGTAAATCCATGTCTGGGCCTTCTTTCTCTGAGCATTGTTGTCTGTGCAGGTTCAGGTTTTCTCGCTTGTGTGGCATTCAGACTTCCAAACAACGGATGTGACAAGATCCTAGATTGTTGGGTTATGAAGTCTGTCAAGTCTGAAAACGTTGCTCTACGGCCATTACGTTCCTGTAATTCATAAGCTTTTACTCGCCATCGTTCTTGGATTTTGTATGGCAGTTTACTGAGAATGGCCTTCAAATTAGTTGGATGATCCAATTCTTCCAAGTACTGAACAGAAGACATAGCACTCAGACAACCATTGAGAAACACAGAATAAGTTTGTAATGCATCTGCATCCTCAGATCTGATCAATGGCCATTTGAGCACTTTATTCAAATATGAAGTGGCAATATTGTGTTCATCACCAAAATGTCTTTTGAGAAGTTCCTTGGCTTTGGCATAACCTCGTTCCGGATCCATAAATTGGCAACTGCGCACAAGTTCTCTGGGTTGGCCAGCTGTAAATTGCTCCAGAAAATACAGCCTATCCTGATTGTTTTTAGTTTTCTTTTCAATTCCATAATCAAAAGCTCTTATAAAAAATTGGTAGTCCAAAGGATCACCTTTGAAAACGGGAATTACAACTGATGGTAAGGAGTGTTGACCTTGTTGTGTAATGAAAGTTTCTGTAATTTTGTTTTGTTTTTCCATTAGAGTCATGACATCGTCAAATGCATTCCTTTTGGTTGTGTTTTGCAACACTGGAGGTTGTTGGTATTGTTTATCTTGTGGAAGTGTTAAATGGTCAGCAGCTTTACGTGCATCTACACGACGTGCTGCATATGCATGTTGAATATTTGGTAGAGCTTGAGAAGTAGAAGGCTTTGGATTCTGATGAGATGCAACATTTCTCTGTTCTCTACTGCCACCTACTGGAGGTAGGCTGGCAGGTGCAACATAATTGGGATCCAAAGGTGCATAATGAGTCTGAAAAGGGGGGATTTTTGAACGAACAGATAAATCCTTTGCTGGTATGGCAGGTTTCCTTTGAGTGGATGTAGCTGGTTGAAAATTGTATGGTACGTTCCTTTCCAAAATTAATGGCAGTTGTGTGAACGCAGGTGTTAGTTGTTCTGCGTCCTCATCAAAAGTATAATGGTCAGAGTTGACTGTTCCAGTTGCCTGATGAGACAATCCAGTTTCTATGTTCTCATTTTGATTCATTCTTTCTGGGACAACGTGTGGTATTTCGTATCCTTTCACAAGGTTCAACTTTGCTGTATTTACAGCCATCTTAGTTTTTAACTCAAACTCCTCCTTTTCAGCTTTGAGTGCAGCTTCCCTTCTCTCAAGAGCTTGCTTCTGTTGAAGAGCTTCTGCTTTAACAACCAGTTCCACTTGTTCACTTTCAAGTTGCACTTTAAGAGAAGCAATAGACGACTTGGATGAGTTAGAAGACCTTGATGACCGTGAGGAATGTTTAGATGACCGTGATGACCATGAGTGCTTTGATTTCACTTGGGAAATACTGTCTTTGGGACCAATATCATCCAGACCAGCAGCAATATCAGCAGTAACAGGAGCATCGACCATAACAGGAGCATCACCAGTGTTCACAATTTCATTTTCCGCCCCCTCAGCCTCATCATCAGTCATTTTTGTTTGCGACCATTTTTCAACATCATTTTTAAATTCATTTATGACAGTCATTTTTGGCAAAAACCATTCATTTTGATCAATTTCAGCATTGTTTGGTGACAACAGCATTTTAATTGACTCATTTACTTCGTGCAAGTCATTATAAGCTTTATCAAACTCAGTTCCCATTTTTAACTGGACTGTTTCCACGTTTTGTGCATCATTCATTAATGCCATGATTTCGTTTTTTGCACGTCGAGACGCTTTCAGTTTTACCAGTCTCTCGCTTTGATCAGCATTATCATGACTCTCTTCCTCCATGTTCAATTAATCTCGTTTTACAATTCAAATATCTTCTCATTGCACTCCCAAATCTCAAACAGAAACGTCAAGAACTTCATATTCACAACGTGCGGGCTTGTTCATTCATTCAGCTGAGATCGCTACAAACTTTATCAATGAGATGACGTCTGATGTTTAAAGACGCGCGTCCAATGAGAATAGCGAATTTCAGTTCTTTCAAGCAGAGTAGCAGGCCCACGATATGTTGTGATTTGCAAACAGAAGATCGGGTACAACTTAGTTCAAGCAAACAATTCCATCTTCCAAATGCTCAAGTTCTTTCTAAGGTTAGCAGGCAACACAAGCCAGTTTTCTTTGACTATGTAAAGTACTTAGTGTTGCAGCCAGTCGCTGACGCGCTCAAACATAATTCCTCCAGTCCGTTTCATTCCATTGAAGTTTTTTATTGCATGTCGTGTGAATAATTGTACCTGAATTTCCAGTAGTTTTATTGTCCTACCGTACAGCAGGGAGGGTGATGGAGCTTTCAGTGAATAATCCAAAGTTTGTTACGGGATAAATGAGCGGTCAAAGAAAATATACGGCTGCACCTTGCTAGCCACGTCAAATCACTTTCAAACTGAGCACCGAGCTCCGTGTTTGATTGAACCCATAAGACAGGTGCTGCAGTCACCTGTTTGCTGGTGGGCGGGTTCAATAAAGCACGCCTCCATGTTGCACTCATAGAAAAACAAAACCAAAGCAATATTAAAGCAAGAAAATCTGAATATAAACAAATATAACATAACCACACCAAACTATTATTAACAAAACACATTATTATCATAATTCAACTCAAACCATAATAAAGAAAGCAAATATGGCTCCAACACACACAGTGCCAAAATGTCCATAGTCATGGTCCCCTTCACATCTTGCACATCTTGCCTATTACAGTTTTTCTTTTGCTGTGTGGCCAAACCTTTGACAATTGAAGCACTTCATTGGTTTTGGTACAAACATCCTCACTGGATAACTCATAAACCCCAAAAATACTTTCTTTGGCACGCTCTCTTCTTCAAATTCTATTGACACCGTTTCAGTGTCCTTTACCACTCTACCAATCACAACTTTTACTCCCTTATAGTTTTTCTCAGTCGCTTTGGTGCATTTCTCACATCACTATTTACATTTGCACAACAGTTAATGCAGTTCTCAAAACAATTAGTACAAACTGCAAAACCTAGTTGATAACCTGCAAAAGCGTGTCACTTGCTCAAAATGGAGAGCTCATTCCTCAAAAGCAAGTATTCATATCAATGAAAGTGTCAGTGTCATCAAGATGAAAAGTCCTGACATTGTTTATGAACAAGATAGTCAAATGGCTTTGTCATGTTTTCATTATGACAGTTCACTCTGTAAATGTTTTCCAATGCAAAAAAAGTCAGATCTTGGTGACACTACCTGAAAATGCTCAAGACAGCACTATATACTATTTGCACAGCCATTTGAAAAATACAGTAAAGTTACACATTACTGTATTTAGTGAGGTAACTGAGTACAAGACACTGAATATGTATGTTTCACATTTTTACTGCATATGCTCTTTGCAATTCTAATTTGTTCACAGCATTGTGCAAAAATACACCCTTATTTACAACAAACATAAAGTCCCTTTGGGTAGAGCTGTGCACAACTGGAAACAATATTGCAGTACATATTGGAACTGAACATACAACATACATATAGTACTGTAATCATTCATGCACATCCAGACGTTCCTCTCTGTCTGGCCACATAATTTCATCTACATCACAGTGAATATCATCTCTTGCAATGCAGCGAGGAAAGTATCTCCTCGAGTGGCGATTAAAAAAGATTTTTAAAAATGTGTAAAATTTGCTTGACAGATTTTGACAACTAGTTCAACATTTTTGTATGTAATGACTCAAGCAATGAAATGAGGACTATTAGTTTTATATGGAATGACTATTCAGCATTGACAAGTATAGTTCATTTTGACTGACATGACATAAGCAAATGATAATGTTATAAAACAGCAGAGAGTTGTATGAAAGCAATTGATGCATGTCCAAAAGCATTTGCAATTTGTTGGAAGGAATGAGAAACTGCTACTATGATGTGCACAAATGACTAAATGTTGTGGAGGTTGAACTAACTGTTGTGCAAATGTAAATGATGATGTGAGAAATGCACCAAAGCGACTGAGAAAAACTGTAATATTCTTCTTTAATTCCTCCATTGTACCCCTGTAATCACTCCTATCTTTCCATCTTTTTTCCTTGTTCCCACGCTTCCAGAGTTCTAGTTTCCCCTTACCACGCCCCCTTGTTTATTCCGGGGCTGCTTTCCAGTCCACTTTTAGACACGCACTTGCGAACTTACCTAAGCACTTCCCCTCAGGGGAATCCCTGCCGCCATTTTGACGTGGGAAATTTCCAGATCCTCGTTCCCTTGATTTTGACAGAGGGAGCGAGACTACTTCATATGTACACTTCAGGCACCTATATGTCCTACAATGCAGTACGATTGTGGCGTCACCACAGATCTCGTCTAATCACCACCACAACAAACAACTCTATGATATATTAATTATATATTTTTTATTTAAAACAACCCAAACACACCTATAAACATTTGGATGCTGCATTAAACAAATTCTTAAAGAGAATTTAAAAAAAATAATAAATCAACTCCATAGCTGATTCCAAGTGATCAAGGGCTTAGGACGTTCCAATTCAGCCCACCGCAGTTTCCGCCAGTAGGGGGCACTCGTGCAACGTAAGCAATGACGTACATCCAAGTGAACGAGACGGAGGTAAGTTAGCGCGTGAAGGGCATGACAATTTTGGACTGGAACGCAGCCCATGTCTAGTCCTCGATCACTAATTGTGTTCACCTGGTCCTCGTTTGCTCCACTCCCTTTATATTGGGCTTCCTTGCCGCTTGTCTTTGCTGGATCGTTGTTTTGTGTTCATGTCCAAGACCTTTCTCGAGTATTGTGTCAAATCCAGATGTGATTGTCAAAAGCTCTCTCTGTAGCCTCTTGTATCCTTACATGTTTTGATTTGGGGTTATCTTAGACTAACTTCCTGTCATGATTTTGGGGTTGTTGTCATGCTTCTGTGTATTGTCATGCTTCATGTCTGTCATGTGATTCCCTGTTTGTCATGTGATCCTGCCATGTGTCTTGTCATTGGTTTATTGTCTGATCATGGTTCACAGATGTCCCTTGTCTTGTCTTTAGTCTGAGTATTTAAGCCCTCATGTTTGTCATGTGTCTTTGTCTAGTATTAATTCCTGTAACCACTGTTGTGCGAGTTTATGTTCATAGTAGGGGTGTAGCAATATACCGGTGTTGACGATAATCGTGATATTCAAAGCATGAAATTTCGACATCGTGTTAATTTAGAGTGTGACAATATATCGGTATTGGCGATAACCACAATGTTTAAAATGAATAGGACTCTTATGATAACATGACACGTAAATACTCCAGCGCCAGTACCTGGTTGACCTCTCAGGTGGCAGTATTGCACCCGCTGACACCTGTCAAATAAGAAGACGATGCAGCGCTCGTCCTGAACTGTCCACACCCGAAAAAAGTAAGCTTGCCAGTGTTAAGAACAGAGTTCTTCGGCTTCAAAGAAAACAGCACCTTAAAGGTGGTCGCACACCGGACGAGAAGCGCAGCGCCACGTCTTTAAAATTCGAACACATTCTCTATGAGTGTAACGTACACACACCGGCGGCTGCGACGCCCAGCAACGGCTCAGGACCATGTTCAAAATCCTGCCGCGACACAGAGCGTCATTTACATCCTTTTATATTAACTTTACATTATATTTGTCTCAAATCATCGTAAATGATTTCACCCTGTGCTGCAATATACATTTAATTTTACATTAATTTACAGAAATCAGCTGCTTGAATGAAAATTGCTGATGTTATCGGATTTTCAGGTGATATTCTCAATTCATTCAGTTAACGGACGCTCTGAGGTAAAGTGTTCAGATCACAGACTCAGCAACTATTATTTAATTGTACAGTGTAATCATAACATAGTACAGACATGATCTCAATTCCATAATGTCCTTAAACAATGATATTGCTGGCCATAAACTGAGACGCGCGTGCGTGAGAGATACCTCGAGTTGTCATAGACGCGACGCGGCTATTATTTTACTAGTCATGGAATGGGAAACGTGACATTAACTGTTAACGGGTTTCTGTGTTCATATATTAATAAAGGGTGATTATTAAAATTAAGAACCCCGTTTTCTTTACTCATCTTATTTTTGTATTTGTATTTGCACTTGATTTTTTTATTCAAATCTGCTATCTGCATGACTTTATTGGCGCCGGTGCAACAATAGGTTTAAGAGCTTTTCAGTTCTTCAGGAAACCTTCAGACAGTGTTTTGCTTCAGTTTGAAACCAGATAAACTTCACATGCTTGTCTTCCTTCACAAGAATTTGCCATAGATTGAGTACGCAAGAAGTAAAAAATGCATGTGCCTTGTCTATCAGTATCCTTATGTTTGTTGGGTAAAAAAGAAAAACTATATAAACAAAGTAAAAATGAATTTGACTGATAACTACCCGAAATAGATTCTATAGATATCGCGATAAATCGATATCGTGAATTCTTTTGGCCACAATAACCGTGGTGTGAAAAATCTAACATCGTGACAGCCCTAGTTCATAGCTTTATGTCTTGTTTCATGCCACGCCATGCTTTTGTTTCATGTTTTTTGATTATTTTGTCAATAAGCTGCACTTGGGTTCTCAAGGCTTGCCTTCAGTGGATCCAATTTCCCCCACCCACGCCATGCCAAGGCCCAGGTCCGCCCACGCAATGCCAAGGCCCAGGTCCGCCCACGCCATGCCAAGGCCCAGGTCCGCCCACGCCATGCCAAGGCCCAGGTCCGCCAGGGCGGAGACAACTGTTCAGGGAACCATTGAGGCGCGGCTTCCATGGCCCTATAAGAGGCCCACTCAGGTTTGAAGAGACTCAGACTCAGGAACAGACGCGGTCTCAGGAACAGAAAGAGGCTCAGGAAGCATGGTGGCGGCCATCTCTGCTGAGGGCTCAGGTTCGGCGTGGTGGCGGCCATCTCTGCTGAGGGCTCAGGTTCAGGCGTGGTGGCGGCCATCTCTGCTGAGGGCTCAGGTTCAGGCGTGGTGGCGGCCATCTCTGCTGAGGGCTCAGGTTCAGGCGTGGTGGCGGCCATCTCTGCTGAGGGCTCAGGTTCAGGCGTGGCGGCGGCCATCTTGGCTGGAGGCGAACTCTCAGGCGACGTGTCGGCGGCCATTCTGGGAAGAAGAATCAGGCGTGGCCGATGGAGACTCCCTTTTACTGCTGCTACATCCATTTACCGGTCAGTTAATCTGTAACAATTTCGATTGAAGCAGAGGCAGAAGCAGGATCTAAGTGCAGCAGTAACATTGAATAAACAATCACAGACTAAACAAAATAAACACAGAACAAAAACCAGAACAACCTACACTTGCCACGTAAAATAACTGACAAGGAACAAGACAGAACACAGGGTATAAATAGACAGAACTAAGGCTATGTTCACACTTAGCGTCTTTTTTCAAACTGCCAGCGTCTGTTCTACATTATAACCCTATGGAGTGAACCGTTTTTTCCAAAAAGTCCTGAGCGCTTTTTTAGACGCCACCGCCGGCGTCTTTTTCTGCAGCTCAGAGCGTCTTTTTAAGTTGAAAAAAGTTCAACTTTTCTGAAAAGAACGCCCTACGTCAAGCGCCTTTTTGACAGCTGACCAATGACAAGCGAGTAGCGAGACCTGTCGTTTCCATAACAACAAGAACAACTGTCTGTCGTGCACCCACAAACGTCTTTGTGACCCCGACATTCTCCTCCCCGGTAACTTCAAAAGCCAACGCAAGAGCCAACTTTCTCTTTCTCTACATTTTTTGCATCACACAGCACTAGGCTACTGTTGCAGCTCTTGTTATAGCAACAAAAGACGCGCTCGGCTGCTATTTGTAACCGAACGCTGCCAGCGTTTTTTTTTTTGCTAAAAAAACGCCGTTGTCAACTTTTTCTTGTCAAAAAAGACGCTAAGTGTGAACATAGCCTAAAGAGGCAAATTAACAAGACACACCTGAACTGAACTAACCAATCAATAAGTAACTATAGAAACAAACAGGCAGGGGCGGAGGAAGACTAAACTGAACTAATGGACAGAACACAGACAAAGACAGAAATCAAAACAGGCCGACAACATAACAGGTAGGCCTACCCTGATTTCTTTTCCCCAACATTTTTCAGTCAGTCAGTCTCCTGCTCTTCCACGAAATTCATCGTTAGAGATATAGATAATTAACAAAATTGCATGTTTTTGTGGTTTTTATTTTCATTTAAATCTCAGGAATACAACTAATATAAATATTAGAATTATTCATACAACAGGGGCCTATATAGTATAACTGCTGGATTTTTTGGGGAGCCCCCTGGCAGCGGGGGCCCCTATAATTGTCACCACCTTTCACCCCACTAGCAACGGCCCTGTTTGTATACCTGTGGAAGTGCAGGAGTGAGACACCTCACTGGGAAGGGACCTTTGACCCTAGTATTTACTTTTGATGTTCCTAGTGTCAGCTAGTGATGAATAGAAGGATATGCAACAATGGGTCCCTTATCTAGGAATGTGCACCGGAAAAGGAAACCTGCTAATTAGGACCTTAAGACTAGTATAAAGGTGGCCCAGCTCTTCAGACGTACAGCTGTCACTCACTCTACAGCGTAACTTCTGTGCGGTGACTGGGCCTTCTTGCAAGAATAAATACTTTTTAAAAGACCATTGGATTGATAGTGTCTCTTACGCAGTGATGATGATGATGGGTTCAGGATCTACAGATCAATCAGGTTCAGATTCAGACTCCAGGTAAAGTAAATCATTCGTAACACTTTAATGTTCCTTCATTAATGAATAACTACATAGAACAAATGAGTAACACACTATTAACATTCAAAATATTAACTCTGATTAATGAATAAGTAAGTAATGGCGCTCAGTTGAATGTGGAAGTTCACTATAGCTAATCAGTAACCTCCCAGAGAACTACTATATACAGGTTCATAATTCATATTAATAATGCATAATTTATAATATAAGGTAATGGTAACCCATTAGTAATGACTCAAGTGTTACTACATCCTTCTAAAGGAACTACTAATTATTTGGATCAGTATCTAAAGTAAAAAACATGATAACTATAATATTGACTGAAGTCATTGTAAGCTTTTTGCAACATTTTGAATAGTAATTCCTTCCGATGGATTTGGTAACACTTTAGTCATTACTAGTGTGTTCCCATGATTTTCAATTTAGAATACTGATCCAAATTATTAGTAGTTCCTTTATAAAGATGTAGTCCCTGCATGCTGAAAAAAATTGATATATAGGCTACAAAGTATACTTGCAGCTAGACTAATTATCAGTATACTTCAAGTGTGTTAATGATTAGTTAACTTGAAGTGTGCTATTTTGAAACAATCAATTTTGTACTAAGTATATTTTAGTAGTAATTAAATTGTAGCAAAGCATAACTTTGATGTGTATTTAGTGTACTTTCGTGTATTGAATTGGAACAACTTCAAGTATACTTAGTAGCCTATACATTAAGTATATGCCTGTGTAGGGACTAATTACATGCTTGATTAGTGATATTAAGTGTACTTTATTTGTGTTACAAGTACATTACAAACTCATTATGAGTGTCTTCGAAACATACAAGCAATATACCCAGGTGAAAAATAAATATATTTAAATTGTACTAACTAAATGTGTATTAAATGCATTATTTTGAAACAACTTCAAGTTAAGTGTATTTCAAGATATGCTTAAGATCAATTTTAAGCTATTTGCACTACATTTTAATATATTAAATTGTGCTAAAATGGAACCAGTTCAAGTACATTATGTAACATCACTACTGGGGTACAATGACGCATTCATTTTTTTTTCTCTTTCGCGCAGGTCATGTTTTGAATGACGATGTCCTGTAGCTTACTAATGTAAATAAATAAAAATGTATACAAAAATGTGATGTCCGACTCGTTTTATGAAGAAGAAAGCCTTAAGTTTTCAAAAAGCATTAGACATATGACCCACTATTCTGCTTCATAAGTACCATGTTGACGATATGACATGATGTGGTTTAATGTAGCCTACCTAAGGGACTGTTTGTGTTTTATTTAAGGGGCTATACCAGAGGAGTTTTGAGATCTACAGTCAAAATAGACTTGACCCTCCCTTCACCAGCAATACATTTTTCTACGACCCTCCAAAATGATTGGATTTTATTGTTTTATGATTGTTATTTATGCAAACAGCAACTAAAACTTACCAGCAACTTCTGAGGGCAGTATCTTCATCTCTTCGAGTCTGCTTCGACTTCGACTTGAAAAGCTTGGCTCTGATTGGTCAAATTGAATATAGCTGAACTGAAAAATAAGTGCTGTTACACTTTGCCAAAAATACGACAGGCACAGACAAGTAAAGTTAATGTAATACAAATCTTACCTAGAATCACAATATAATGAGGTTCCAAATGTCACACGCCATGCAAACTTGAAGAAGCTGGGTAAAATTAAAAACAACACTACGTTTTCTATTAAATAGTTCCCTGCCAAAAATAAAAATCTAAATTCTGTCATGATCACTCATGCTTAAGTAGTTCCAAACTGTGGTGTCCTGTTATTCAGTGCAATACTTACTGAGATCACTAGGGGGGAGTAGGTTTAAGAGGGAAATACGAATAGAAGATGGGTAGAAAAAGAAGGATGAACACGAGGTGTGTGTTAAGAGAATGAGCAATAAAGAGAAACATGTAACCCGTTCACCTGCTGTGGCCTGGCTTCGTATTGATACCTAGAACACTACAAAAACCATTTAAGACTTTCGTTCATCTTCGAAAGAAAATGTAAAGGTCATCAGCTGGAGTGCCCTTGAGAGCCACCTGAGGGCACTCCACATCAGACTATTTCTGTCAGGACCACTATCGTCATATATGATTGACAATTAGCATACAATTTGGATTGGCGGTATGGTTCCGTTCTGGGCGAGAACTCCCTGCGCATCCGTGCAGCCTAGCATGGATAAGAGCAGGGAGAGCACCAATAACCCCCCTTGGGGTAAACAGAACAGAACCAACATGAATGTATTGCAGATATCATTAATTCAAGATTTTAAAGTACGACATAATTTGAGAATTTATTCTGATTCGAAGGGAATCAGAATGCCAAATCCTGACTGACGAGAGGAGGAGCTGGGGATGGAGGAGGGTAATTCGCTCCTGAGAAACGCGATAGTTGCTGATAATACTGAAGCAGCTTATATATGTATACGGTGATAGGCGTCGTATTCCTATAGGTAGATGTGGATCAGCTGATAGTCAGCTGACGCGAGCTTGACTAACGTGACCTGCCAGAACTAACGCTACGCTTGATTTCTGTCAGGACCACTATCGTCATATATGATTGACAATTAGCATACAATTTGGATTGGCGGCATGGTTCCGTTCTGGGCGAGAACTCCCTGCGCATCCATGCAGCCTAGCATGGATAAGAGCAGGGAGAGCAGCAATAACCCCCCAAAACACAACCATATGCCAATATCCCCCAAAACCAACTGACAGCGCAATCTGGATGCTTTATAGTTACGGGAGTGAGCCAAGGCAACAAGCATGTTGCCAATACCTGAAAAGCTTGAGCAACAGCATGTTACCAACAATACTGGAAAGCCTTAAGCAACAAGTATGTTGGCCTTACCTGGATGACCTAAACGAGTATGATGCCAATACCCGCATAAGCCATAGCAACAAGCATGTTGTCAATACCCGAAATCCTTAGCAGTAAACATGCATATTGCAATGAATGACATACCACCTGAAATGAAAAAGTAAAAATTGTGATATCAAAAATGTATCAGCTGCTGCTTGTTGTATATCCGCAGTCCAGTTCCAGTTTCGTTGAGTGACGACTGTAAATGACATCATGACCTTGTTATACTTGGATGTAGTTTACTTCTGTAGAAAACAAGAAAAAAAAATTTTTTTTGTTATTTGATTTTTAACATCTCCCCACACTGGAGCAAGCAAGACGCATTGCAACAAGCGTGTTGCTGTAGCCAATTTAACCATTGTACGGGATCTATTGGGGGAAGCTTACACCCCTAGCAGCAGCAGCAACAACTGATACAACAAGCATATTGTGTAAATCGCAGAACCATTGCTAAAACTGGTGTAATTTGGCAGGTGAAGCATACACCCTACAGCAATAGCTCAGACTAGCAACAACAACTGGTACAAAAGCATGTTGTATAATCACAGAACCATTGTTAACACTAGTGTAGTTTGGCAGGGGAAGTATACACCCTACAGCAATAGCTCAGACTAGCAGCAACCAAACTGATACAACTAGCATGTTGTATAACCATAGGACTAGTATTAAACCTAGTGTAGTCCGATCGGAGAAGCATACATCCTCTAGCTCGAGTCATATGCAGTGCGCAGCTAAGCTATGAATACAGTGTGCTTCCTCATTCATGAACATGATTACTGCTCCCGTCCTACGGATTCCATTGGCTGTGGAGGTGAAGATGGCGACTCCCATGATTTCACACTCCTTTACAGGACCATCAAACTATGGTGTTGTTAGTGTTGAATACCAGACCCCTGCGGTGAATGTACTGTGTGCCAAGTATGTTACTGATATCTAGATAGCTTTAGCCACAAGCATGTGGTAACTTTAAAGCAGCACGTTGCAATAATCGAATAGAATAAAGAACGAGCATTTTCCAATACAACCAGATAAGCATAAAACAACGCTTGAGCACTACGGCATGCGCTGAGGACAGTATGCGCTATAGCAGTGTTGCTGAAAAGACATCTTATTGCTGATACCTGATAAGCTTAGCACAGCATGTGACACAATGACACCAGATATAAGCCTAAAACACGCCATGTTCCAAATAACGACTGGACTAAATAACCTTAAAAGTTCAACAACCATGTTCCCAATAGCAACTAACAGCTTTTAATGCAAGCAGTTTTCAAATAGCCACTAGATAGGCCCAGCCTTAGAACAAGCAGTGTTTCAATAACTTTTATTTATTTATTTATTTTATTTATTTTTTTACTTAATATAAGTTACACAGCTTTTATAGAACCATGTTGAATGTCAGCCTATAAAAATGCAAGCTCTTAAAAATAAAAGAAATATAAGAATGCATTCAAATGCAAGCACGGTATACAATACACTGTAGCTTTAAGAACGACGTGTTTCCAAGAACTAGATAGACCAAGCGTGTCCAAAGTGACTCAACTGAATTGTGACTGTTTACTGTCTTTTTTAAAGCTGTGCCACAGCAGAATATTTCCGTTTGCACCATGAATTGTTAATTCATATCAAGCAGCTGCTTGAATCTGTGCTGCATAGTGCTAAAAGCACAGCCTGTGCAACGCGATCAGTTGCCAATGACAACACATAGTAACGCACATAGCCAATATGATCGCGTAAGCCTAGCAAGAGCATTTTAATGAAAACGACTAAGTTAGATTAGCCCGCCCAAGCCACACGTATAGCATTAGCAACAAGCATGTTGCCAAAACCCTGATAGATTTTAGCAATGAGCAAAAAAGGACTTAGCTTAGCTTTGTGAAGACTTTCAGAGATGAATGGAGAATGAATCACGTCGAGTCCTGTGTCAATAATGCAGCGATGCGAGCAGCAATGCAGACTGAGGTCACTCCAAATCAGGGAACTTATGATCAATGCGGCAAATCTCGTGTTCAAGTTTAAGATGAATCTGAGGTGAAATCCTTGTGGGGAAAGAATTCCTCTTGCTAAATTCCTGATTGCATGATTCCTTGTGAGATGATGTTGTTTGCCTGCCGAATTTCGCCATTTAATTCGCTCCTGAGAAACGTGATAGTTGCTGATAATACTGAAGCAGCTTATATATGTATACGGTGATAGGCTTCGTATTCCTATAGGTAGATGTGGATCAGCTGATAGTCAGCTGACATGAGCTTGACTAACGTGACCTGCCAGAACTAACTACGCTTCATGATTTTTCACTCACAACTACGTTACCCATAATTCACTGCCCGGACTCATCATCCCTGATTATCACATTCACCTGTGTCTCATTATATTGTTTAGTTCACCCCATATAAGCCTGGTTCACCTCATCATACAAGTCTTGTATGTTATTCCACTGCATTTCTGAGCGTTTCCTTTGTTGTTTTTGTTCCTGGTTCTTGATCTCTGCCCGTGTCCTGGTTTTCCCGTTCCTGCCTCACCCTCTGGATTTGTCTGTTTGTTTGGATTGCCTGCCTGTGTATGACCTTTGCCTGGATTCTGATTACGATTTTGATTTACTTTAATAAACTGCATTTGGATCTTCAACCTTCGTGTCTCGGAGCAGTTCATAACAGAAAAACTGACATATTTGAATGAAACCTGAGAGATTTACATCCCTCCGATAAACGATTCACCAAATCTGTTCACGTTTCAAAAAGTTAATCGCAAAAAAAATCACCTAATCCATACGAATCGCGTGGTTTCCTCCTAGTCCTCTAAAGAGACACGATCGCTCTATATATTTTTTAACAGTTTAAATTTAGACTTCTAAATCTAATCACATTCAAGTAACATATACACACGCACCCACAGCATATCCGATAAACAGAAGCTCTGAGTGAGGCGCGAGGCGAGCTCATTATATCATAAGAACCAATCACAACCATTTCAGTGCTAGTACAAACGTATCATTTAATGGACAACAGCCTTTTAAGTAGCCTTTTACAAGTATCCTACAAACAAGTAAAAGTGAACAACATTAATTTTAAGTATTCTTATTGCAATGCTTAATAATCGTTGACAAATGTTTCTAATACATTATAAGTTGGTACATTGTAAATGTAAAAAAAAAGTTTATAAATGATAAATACATAAATATTTAAAATATGTTGCAGTAGGCCTAAGTGTTTATAAAGTACATATATTTTAAACACACTAAAAGCTTAATCATTTTGCGAAGTACTCATAAAATGTATTTTAAGTAAGAGCAACATAAGTATGTTTTCTTAAAATACACTAAAACTTCACTAAAAGTATGCTTGTGTTTAGCATATTTCTTAAAAATGTAACTAAGCATATATTTTTTCCCAAAGTACTTGTATAGTGTACTTTTTAGAAATATATTAAAAGTATGCTTGTGTTTAGCATATTTATTAAAAGTATAACTAAGCATATATTTATTGCCAATGTACTTATAGTGCACTTGTTAGAAATATATTAAAAGTATGCTTGTTTTTAGCATATTTCTTAAAAGTGTAACTAAGCATATATTTATTACCAATGTACTTCTAGTGCACTTTTTAGAAATATATTAAAAGTATGCTTGTGTTTAGCATATTTATTAAAAGTGTAACTAAGCATATATTTATTGCCAATGTAGGCTACTTATAGTGCACTTGTTAGAAATATATTAAAAGTATGCTTGTGTTTAGCATATTTATTAAAAGTATAACTAAGCATATATTTATTGCCAATGTACTTCTAGTGCACTTTTTAGAAATATGTTAAAAGTATGCTTGTTTTTAATTATTAAAGGAATCGTATGTAAGAAATGTATTTCAATTAATCATAAAATGGCCCTGATATGTCACTAGACATTAAGAAATCATGTTCATTTTAAATACTTATATCACTGACAACAGTAGTCCGGCCAGGATATTGTCATTTAAAAGTGAAGTTGCAGCCCTCAACTGATGTTGATGTTGTCATGTTGTGTTTTGGCCTGAAGCTCCACCCTCCACCTATCTACCAATCATGAAGTCAGTAGTGTTTCGGCATCCAGGTTGCCAGCTCTGCTCTAGTTACCACAGCTGCAGCTACAAACGTGTCGGATAAAAAATGCCAGCCTATCTGGCAACCTGGAGTCAGGGGGGAGGGGGAGGGGATACACCGCTCTACAGTCATTTGAAAGTGATTGCAGTACCAGTTTTGGCCACAATCGTTCATACGGTTCCTTTAATAAAGTGCAAATAAATACACTTAATTTTCTGAAGTTTATTTTTCTAAATTATATTTTTAGAAAGTATACTAAAGTACAATTATTTTAAAGCGTGTTAAAAGTTGCATTGTGAAAATAGGTAAAAGCATGATGCTAATATACTTTTAATATATTTAAAGATAGTACAATTTTTGTTAGTATATTTGCAATGTACTATTGAAAAAGGGAATATATTTCAAATACAATAAAGTATACTTTTTTTCTACTAGGGGTAACAGTCATTACTATCCAAAACCTTAAAAAAAACCTTCAAAGCTTACAATGACTTCAGTCAATAGGGAGTTATGTTTTTCACTTCCAAATTATTAGTAGTTCCTTTAGAAGGATGTAGTAACACTTGATTTATTACTAATAGGTTACCATTACCTTATATTATACATTATGCATTATTAATATTAATTATGAAGCTGTAGTTCTTAGTCTTCAGTGAGGTATGAAAAATAGTTATTGATTAGCTAGTGAACTTCCACATTCAACTGAGCGCTAATACTATAACTCATTCGTTAATCAGAGTTTCTTGTTAGTTAATAGTGCGTTACTCATTTGTTCCTGTGTAATTATTCATTAATAAAGGAACAGTATTCGAAAGTGTTACCGATTCTTTATATGTGACCCTGGACCACAAGAAATTGAAATTTGAAATTGAGATTTATACAAAGCTGATTAAATAAGCTTTCCATTGATGAATGGTTTGTTAGGATAGGACAGTATTTGGCCGAGATACAACTATTTGAACATCTGGAATCTGAGGGTGCAAAAAATCGAAACACTGAGAAAATCTCCTTTAAAGTTGTCCATATATGTTCACGCTTGTGCAGCATTCACTCACAAAAATACATGTTTTATATATTTACGATAGGAAATGTACTAAATATCTCCATGGAACATGATCTTAATATCCTAATAATTTTTGGCATAAAAGAAAAATCGATCATTTTGACCCATACAATGTATTGTTGGCTATTGCCACAGACTCGTGACTGGTTTTGTGATCCAGGCTTCCAGGATCCAGGCTTCATTTATCTCACTTTTGTCTTTGCAGGGCCGACATGGACCGAGAGGAACGGTTTAAAGAGGCTCTTAAGCGCTATGTTTCTCGTCTGCCATTTTGTGCAAACTCTCTGCAAAGACAGATCTCTGAGCTGGAGGCCGTGGCTGCAAGCCTGGATAAAATACACAAATGGATCGACCAGATCATCGGAATGTCGGTAGTAGTGGCGGTCGTAGCGGGAGTCCTGCTAGCTCCTTTGACTATGGGTGTGTCTCTAGCGTTCGCCCTGCTCTGGGTCGGGGTCGCGCTCGCCGACAGGGTCACCGGCGCATCGGCCGCCATCACCGAGAGAGTCACAAATCAGGTGGAGTCGATCTTGAAAGAGTACCAAAGTGTGATGAACGACATTGAAGTTTACTTGAAAGATATCAACTCAGAGATGGAGAAGGTGTGAGGGTGAAATCTGCAAAGATCGTGAGGCTAGTCGAGATCGCAGGCGGGACGTCGGGTGCTCTCAGCTTGATGAACAGATCCTCCGGTGTTATTCAGGGGTTCGCACTCGGCATGGATTTGTTCTTCACTGATAAAGATTCCCAAAAGTTCAAGAAAGAGGCAAAGACCAAATTCGCACAGCAGATCTGTGAGGTGGCAGGACAGATTCAGGCCGGTCTGACAGAGCTGTTGGGCATGAGAGATAAACTACAGTCAGAAGGGATATGAGGAGTGATGGGTGTGGTGTTAAATATATATATCTTGCATATTGTATAATGGTGAACGAATTGTTGCTTCATTAATGGTGGCTAGAGGGCAGTCTCGTGCACTTTCTCATGTATACTCTCGTGTAGCCGTGTATTCTTATGCTGTATATGTCAAATATTAATACAAACTTTTTCCTGAAGTTGAATTGCTGTTTGATTTAATTTCATGTGTATTTTAATGCATTCTTTCCCCAATTCATAGTAAATAATCTGATCATACGAGCAGGAATAATCATTTAAAGTATGAATGACCTATTTGCCAACCTTGGCTTTATATAATCACTTTTAAAATCAGTTATTTATTTGTATTATCTATTTAATTTAACCCCGATTCCTTTCTTCTTCCTCTCTGAGCTCATCGCACCCCTAGTGAAAAAAAGTATACTTTATTGTATTTTAAATATATTCCCTTTTTTACAATATTACATTGCAAATATACTAACAAAAATGTTACTTTCTTTAAATATATTAAAAGTATATTAGCATCATGCTTTTACCCAGAGGTGGAAAGAGTACTGAAAATTTGTACTCAAGTACAAGTACCGTTACATTGCTGAAATAATACTCAATTACAAGTAAAAGTACTGGTGTCAAAAAAGTAATTAAGTAAAAGTACAAATTACTCTTCTCAAAAACTACTCAGAGTACTAGTTACTAATTACTTTTTAGCTGGCGATAGTTAATGCATTACCAATAAAAATATTCAACAAAATCATAGATTTATGTAGAAAATAGCTACTTTTAACACGTTTTTACCTTATTGTCAAAGCCAAAGGACATTAATTAGTGGATACTGGAATTTCTAACTTCAATATGACACCTTGAAATATGTCAATATTCAGTAGGCCTAGCCTATAATTTTTAATACCATCGGGAAAACTACTACATACTAAATATTTTAATATCAAAATTTTTGTCCATCCATTTTGTCAAGGCAATCATTATTTTCAAGCATTGAAAAGCACAACACTCATTGTAACAGTAATCTATTTGAATGGAAAAGTTTAATTCAAGTCTTCTAAAGAGACACGTCCACTTTATAAGGTGAGATTTTAATTTAGGCTTTTGTTTACATATTTAAACATTGATCAATAACCATTACAATAATCTAATATTTACTCACTCAGTGTATTTGTCTTTACAATAGGGTAACGTGAACTGTTGCAATAGCTCACACACAGCACAAGGAAGCTTGATTTCAATTCAAACTGAATTTAATTTGCAAAAAGACTAGATTTTTCATAACTTTTGACAGCGTTTAATTCAAGAGCATGGAGAGATTGGAGCTGGACGTCATTTGAGTCTGCAGTGAGAACCACTTGGAGAGATTCGCGATTACACATGATATGACACACAGTCCGAGAGCGCACACTCAATATCCGAGTCCAGTTCGTTCGTATATTTGAGAGCTCGCGTCCAGTTTTCTGCGATTACATGAATGTGCCCTCGCGTTATAATATTGTTCGTGACATTTGCCATTAAAATATGCCATAGAAACTTGCAGGTATTAATAAAATTATGCGTAATAGGCCTAACGTTACCTGCAATCCCGCGCTGAGAGGAGGCGGGTGTGTCAAACTCGCTGTCGTTGAGATGAGAGAATGAGAACACGCAGCTGGTAAAATATAGATATTTTGACAGTACTACTATGTAGTTTGTTGTTCCAAACTTTCAGTCCAGCCATTAATCACTCTGAGCTCCTCGCCTCCTTCATGATCAGCTCTTCAAAACCTGCTGCGACTGCGGCGGCTTTCATTCAGTCCAAATATCAGGGGTTTTATTGGTCCGTTTACGATCGAATATTTTTATTGGCTACCGAAATGCCATTCAAAGATTTGAATATCAATTCAAATTGTAGGCTACTCAGTAACGAAATGTGATTTTACAAGTAGCGAAGTAGATTACTTATCTTAATATGTACTTGAGTACAAGTAAAATTACAGATTTAAAAATATACTCAAAAAAGTACAAGTAGCCTACCCAAAAAAACTACTTAATTACAGTAACGTGAGTAGTTGTAATTCGTTACTTCCACCTCTGCTTTTACCTATTTCCACAATACAACCTTTAACACACTTAGTAACAAAAATAGTACTTTAGTATATTTTCTAAAAATATATTTTCTAAAAATATAATTGAAGTGAAAATTCTGTTTACTTTTTAAAAGTGTATTTATTTGCACTTTATTAAAAGTATATTTTAGGTATAGGCTATTTTAACTGTGTGCTGGAAATGATTGTAACAATGCATTGAAAGAATACTTTCAAAATACACTAACCCTACCCCTAAACCTACCCATCACAGAACACTTTCTGCATTTTTACATTTCCAAAAAAACCTCATTCTGTATGATTTATAAGCTTGTTTACCCATGGGGACCTCTATTTAGGTCCCCACTGTGACACGAGTCCCCATGAGTCTGTGTGCATTCAGGTTGAAGTCCCCACTGGGATAGAAAAACAGGTACACACACACACACACACACACACACACACACACACACACACACACACACACACACACACACTCTCTCTCTCTCTCTCTCTCTCTCTCTCTCTCTCTCTCTCACACACACACACACACACACTCTCTCTCTCTCTCTCTCTCTCACACACACACACACACACACACACACACACACACACACACACACACACACACACACACACACACACACACACACACACACACACACACACACACACTCTCTCTCTCTCTCTCTCTCTCTCTCTCTCTCTCTCTCTCTCACACACACACACACACTCTCTCTCTCTCTCTCTCTCTCTCTCTCTCTCTCTCACACACACACACACTTCCTGTCTAGCTACTGTCATAATAAAAGGCGAAAATGCCACAAATATATATATTTTTTTAATAAAAAATATAAATACACTTATGGTATATTCCTTGTATGTTTCGAAGACACTCGTAATGAATTTGTAATGTAATTGTAACACAGATAAAGTACACTTTAATATCACTAATTAAACTCGTAGGCTAATTAATCCCTTCACAGGCATATACTTAAATTATACTAAGTAGGCCTATACTTGAAGTAGGACAAATGCTGAAAAAAAAATGAATGAGAAAAATGGCGTATGAGGTGGTTTGGCAGACTGAAGGAGTTGGTGCAAATCAAAATAATGCATGGCACTACGGTTTGTTGGGCTCCGTGTTGTTCGTGTTGTTTTATAAAGTATTGGTGGTGACTACTTTTCTAAACATCTTGAAGAAAAAACAGCCATGCCTATCCAAAGCACAATGGAGCGTAAGACGTAAGAAAGCTCTCCTAAGCAAGGGAAAACGCCACTCCTCTCATCATCATTCAAAGTTGGTAAACGTTTTTATTTTATTTGGATTTTGCGGCGGAGTGTTGTTGCTTTCGACGGTGCAAATGTACATCAAAGCGAACATTTTAGCAGAAGAGTCGTTTGAAGGATCCCAGTACCTCCAAAGTACAAACATGTTTGGATATGGACACGGTCAATTTATCATCTTTTCTGCAATTTTAGACAACGGGGTTGCAAGAACCGTTCGCATCATTAAACCAGACATACCATATACTCGAAAGAAAAAGATGCTAGCCGATTGGACAAAAACTACTAAAGTGCTATGTCTGCTAATGCTGTTAGCCGGTGAAATTCACCTCAATCCAGGTCCTGTTGCGCACGGTAACATCTCGCGGACGCCAAGGCCATCGGCAGCCATTGCAGCTCGGTCCATACTGGAGGTGGAGATGACACAGGTGAAGGACACCGCCCGGTTGGGTACGCTACCTTCCCACGTCTCAAACACCGCTGCGGATGTTCTCCTTTCCGTGATGGGTGCGTTGTTGCCAGAGGGAAGTTGCGCCCCGGAGCCCAGAGAGGAGCGTGCAGGGGGACTGGTGCCGGTGAGCGGGGCTGAACCGGCGCTACACTTTCCAGCGCAAGAGGAGAGGAGAATTTCATCGCAGGAGGACTTACTACTGCGCGTGTGCCCTGTTCCGGTGGCAAGGTTGTCCAGCCTTGACAGTGGAACATTGTCCAACATCATGGAGAAGCAAGTGCAGAAGGACTTGGGAAATCATTGTCGGAATGAAGGACAGATGTCTGATACATTTTTAAAAGCAGTGAGTAAACATGAATCTTACCAGTTTTTTTCCACGGTGAACCATGCAAAAATTCTATGGGATAGCAAAAGTAAACCTAAGGGTATTTTTGGAGCGCATTTGAACATTAGGAGCCTGTTGCCAAAGCATGATGAGGTTAAATCGCTGTTAATGGACTCGAATTTACACTTTTTAGGCCTGAGTGAAACATGGCTTCATAGTGGGATTCAAACTGGTTTAATCGATATTCCAGGTTACAAATGTTATAGAAATGATAGGAAAACTGGAAGAGGAGGAGGAGTGGCACTTTATTTAAGAGATTTGACATGCACAGAAGTCACTTTTGATCATGAATTAAATATCGAATATATTTGTGTTGAAATATCATTATCACCAAGTATGCATTTTAAAATTGTGGTTTTATATAATCCTCCTTCTTTTAAAGATGTATTTTATGATGAGTTGAGTAAATTGATGAAATTGGTGGCCCATAAGTCCGAAGTTATTGTACTAGGTGATTTTAATATAGATTGGTCTAATTCTGGTAAAAGGAAAAAACTCAAAACCTTAATGACTAAATTTGATTTCACCCAAATAATCAAGGGTGCCACAAGGATCTCAAAATCTTCTAGGACACAAATAGACCTAATTTTTTCGAACAAGGATGATCGGATTTGGAAATCATATAATTTACTAACTGGTTTGTCTGATCATAACATGATTCTCGTTGCCCGAAAATTATCAAAAAAACGTCTGCTAAATATAAACAAAGCACAATCAAATATACTAACCATTCTAAAGCGTGATTTTCCTGCTGTCGATAATGAATTAAATGCTTTTGACTGGAGTACAACTATGGACAATGATGATGTGCATAGCTGCTGTAAAGAGGTAATGAATAAGGTTGAAGGGATCATTTCTAAATTTCTTAAAAAGCAAAAGCATTTGAAAAAGAGAACACTACCCTGGATTAATGAGGAGTTGAAAAAACTAATGAAAGAAAGAGATTTGGCTCTGAAAAAATCTGTTAAGACCAAATTAAGTAGTGATATAAACATTTTTAAAAGTCTAAGAAATCGAGTCACTAAAAATATAAGAAAAGGAAAAGCGGAGTATTACATTGCAACAATAACAGAAGCTAAGGGAAGCCCTCTCATGATGTGGCAGCAAATAAATGGTATTGTGAAACCGTCAGGCAAATCAAAGACCATTCATGAGCTTAGAATTGGAGGAAGGCAGATTAGGGACAGTAAACAAATAGCACTGGAATTTAATACGTTTTTTGTTTCGTCAGTGGAAGAACTGGTGCAACAAGTTAATGCAGAACAGCAACTAAAATTCACTAAACATCAATCAATAGATCAACACTCTTCATTCTCACTTCAGCAGACCACTGAAGCAAAAGTGCTTGAAGCAATAAATTCACTTAATAACAGCTATAGTAAGGATCTTTTTCACATAAATACAGTTTTTTTGAAACGAAATAAAAACAGTTTTGTAAAGCCGCTGACACACTTGATCAATGTGTCTATTCAGAGCGGACAATTCCCCACACCTTGGAAACAGGCAAAAGTTATGCCATTATTTAAGTCAGGAACACCTGACCAGGCATGCAATTATCGGCCAGTAAGTATTTTGCCTGTATTTTCAAAGGTGTTAGAAAAAATTGTGTATGGTCAGCTTATGGCTTTTATACAATCAAATAACATTTTACACCCATTACAATTTGGCTTCCGTCCTCAATACTCCACCGAAACTGCAAATTGCTTTTTTGTGGAACAACTCAAACGTGCAATAGATAGTGGAGAAATCGTTGGTGCCGTCTTTTTGGATCTCAAAAAGGCGTTTGATACTCTAAATCATGACATTCTTATCCATAAACTGTCTAATTTTAACTTCACATCATTAACTTTACAGTGGTTCAAATCATATCTTGAACTGAGAGACCAGTGTGTGGTGGTCAATAATGAAATGTCTACATTTTTAAAAATGAATACAGGAGTACCGCAAGGGTCCATTCTTGGGCCAGTGCTTTTTACACTGTATATTAATGATCTGCCAAACTCATGTCCTACAGCAGGATTTCAGATGTACGCTGACGATGCAGTGGTTTATGTGCGAGGGAAAAGTGTACATGCAGTTTCTGATGAACTGGCAAAATACCTGCAAACTGTGGCGGTGTGGTTTCAAAATGCAGGTCTGACACTGAATGTTGAAAAGACTATGTCTGTTTGCTTTGCCTCAAGATTCAAGTCCATATCAGAAGAACTAAATTTATCGATTAATGGCCATAAGATCCAGCAGGTCTCAGAGGTCAAATACCTGGGCCTTGTACTTGACTCTCAACTTAAATTTGACAGTCATATAAAAAAAATCTGTCGTGTAGCCAAAGCAAATCTTTACACATTCAGATTGATCAGGGACTACCTACCATCTCATGCTGCTCACACTTTCATGCACGCCATGATCTTCTCGCATATGAGTTACTGCATCTGCTCATGGTCACAGGCTACTGTTACTACAGTTAAGCCACTTCAAATGATTTATAACAGAGCAGTTAAAATCCTAGATAGGAAGCCCATTAGGTCACATCATTGTGTTAGTCTGAGGAATTTAAACATTTTATCTTTTGCAAATTTCACTAAATTTTCGATGTTGAAGCTGATGCATAAATGTTTAAATCAGCAAGCCCCACAGGTCTTGAGTGAGTGCGTAGTTTCTCTCAGGGCTGTGGGTTCAAGGACTAGAGGAGCTCAGAACGGGAACTGTCAGATCCCGAAATGTAATACTTCATTCGGACAATCAGCTTTTTCTGTACAAGGCACTAAAGCCTGGAATTGTTTACCCACTGAACTGAAAGGAGAGTCAAACTGGGTCCTTTTCAAACACAAACTTAAAGACTCTTTAATCAGAGGTCAGAAATGTGACCACTGACCAAGGCCGCCTTAATGCACGGGCTTACCTGGGCTGAAGCCCAGGGGCCTCCCAAGTTCAGGGGCCTCCCATGTTCAGGTTCATGATGAGCTGAAAAGGTCATATTGTTTTGTAACTTGTCAGATTTTGTCGCTGTATGTCGCTAGTCTCTATACTGTGAAGTCACTTGTGGGCGTTGGTAGTGCTGTCGCTCTAATGTTATTGGTAGACTACTCGTCTGGCCATATCTATACAAAACATATTTTAACTATATTATTTAAATTTGACTAGGAATTAGGCTCGAAAGAAACAGTATGCTGTTCGGGAGAGTGTTTTTATATTACCACACAGCAGTGTTCAGTGGATTAAATAATTTACTAGATTAACGATCGATCAATCTATAAATTAAAGTCATAAATTAATAAAACGTCATCCGAATTTGACAAATAATACATTTTCTTGTCCCTAATAGTCAACATAATGCAGGGGAAACTGTAAAATGAACTGCAGCAGTGCTAAACTTGCATCGTAAAACTACAACACTCGATCTATAAATGTGTGAATGAAACTCACTGAGACTGTCGACAGTTTCTTTTCCATGCATCATTTTATTATATCCATGTTTGTGGTTAGTTACAGTCAAATCATATAAAACAGTGAAATTGCCCTTGAACTCTTCGGTCTTGCCTGCACTGCACTCGAGACGGTGACCGGAGCTGAGCTCCACTGAAAGGCTTCTTTCCTATTGGTTGTCGCTCGCAAAAATCGCTTCTCATTTGCATAAAGTTGAAATTTAGTTGCTGCGTGTGATTGTTAAATAAAGTGTCTTGTGTTTATGCTCAAGTGGGCTCAGTGATATGTTAATAACAATATTATGGTGTTTTCTGGCTCAAAGAGGGAAAACTCACTGTTGTAGGTCTCAAAAGAAACTAATGCATTTTGTGATGTAGATTACCTAGATATTACACTTTTTTTAAATGAGACTCTATAAATCGAGGGGATGGGGGGCCTACAAAACCTCTCAGCCCCGGGGCCTAACATTAGGTTAAGGCGGCTCTGCCACTGACTGTCTGTTGCGTTTATATTGTGTTATACTGTATTATTATTTTAACTATGTATTGTTTAATTTTATGTAAAGGCCCACTAGGGACGAACATTGAGAATTAGCTTCGGCTAAAATGTTGTAGTATGTAACATGAGTTTATGTAACATACTTGTCCCTATTCAAATAAACTTAAAAAAAAAATAATAAAAAAAAATAAATAAAAAAAAGTTGGTCCAATTTAGTACACAAAAGTACACTAAATACACTTAAAGTTATGATTTCCTACAATTCAATTACAACTAAAATATTAGTACAATATTAGCTGTTTCAAAATAGCACACTTCAAGTTAACTAATCATTAACACACTTGAAGTATACTGATAATTAGTCTGGCTGCAAGTAAACTTAGCATTTATTTATTTTCACCAGGGACATGATCTACCATGAGAACGTTAATAATACATGTTCATTTTATACTTTAGTCGTTGTTGTTGTTATTCTTTGTTTTATACATTCTGAACTGTATTTACAATGCCTTGTATTTGTCTTGTTTTTTCTTGCATTGTACTTGTCTGTAATTTACTGTAACAAAAAAAAAAGGGGGAAAAAAGAAGAAAAAAGAGAGAGACTCCTCTCTCTCTCTCTCTCTCTCCAACAGGCGATGTGTTTTCCGGCATGGATTGGATGACGGAGAAATTAGACCTGAGTGACTGCGACCTGGATTCTCTGATCGGGTCATGTGACTCAGACGAGCCGCCCAGTTCTCCAGAAGATATGCTGGCCTGGATACTGGCCTGGATACTGACATGGATCTGGACCTGGATTCCCTCCCGTTCTGCTCCTCAGATCATACAAAAATGTATGTTTTGTTTAGATTGTGGAGAATAATCCCAGTCGCCGCGCTTGTCATCAACCGGATCGACCCGCCAAACAACCGGCTGAGGAATCCGTCTTCACCGAGGAAGAGTTCCAGAAGTTCCAGAAGGAATATTTCTCAAACCTTTAACGCAGTAATATTAATCCCGGGATCGTCCATGTGGAATGATCTCTGACCGAAGCTGGATCGCAGAGATTGTGTTTTATTGAATAACATTTTTTTGAACGTCTGTAGAAAATTTTTTCCACAACTTTTGATTATGTAACAGAATGTTTCTTTTCATGCATCACCATTTCATGCAACACACACATTTTGTTGTTCATCATGTGAAACTAAAGTCACGAATCGTTTGCCTGAGAGCCCGAATCCCACCAGCACATTCACAGTCATCGAACAGAAGAATGAAGTGTTTCTGGATGGACGAGTCCTGTGGGAGATCAGAAAGATCTGGAGCCGAAACACAGATGCACCTTTAGACAAGCTTATAACTGAGTGACGTTTGTTAGTTAAGAAATAAAGAAGCTTTACTCCCGATCTGACTGTAAGTAACTGTTATGTGAGTTGCATTTAATTTTAGAAATTAATCACTAGTTATGTGTAGAGCTTCATGTTTTTCTGACTGATGTCTTTTAAAATTCATGTGTTTAGAGATGAAGATCAAATAGACCGTGACGATGTCTTTGTTAATGTTTTAAAGCTGTCGAGTGTGTGTTTGCATGTGTGTGTGCTAGAGGAATGATGAACCGCTGTGATGGATGCCGGACTGATGTTCCTCTATATGAGCCCGTTCTGCCGGACCGACACACACCTGTAATGACACGCTTTGCTGCTTTACCACGTCTGGAGTTTGTGCACTACTGGATGCTTGCTCACTACTTAACTATTGTTCAAAGGTTTGGGGTCTGTAAGATTCTAGAGATGCATATTTTTTTTTCATCTCTGTAGTCGGTTATTTTATCCCTTAAAACTCGTCATATTTAAATGTTTTTTCCTTCTTCGTGTCTTAAAATATCTTGAATGTAACTCGACACCCTTGCCTCATTTAGTATGTACGGTTCTATGAATATGCAAATGAGCCCCGCCTCCACTCACTCACTCAGCTCAGAGATCCACTGGTTGATGATCACACGTTGATCTGATTGGTTACAAGGTAGTTTGTGACGTCAGAAACACCAGCGATTTCAAAGTGTGTTTTTGAGACTGTCTTTGGTTCACTGCAGTTTTAAGGAGGAAATACTCAGCAATGGTGTCGACTTATGAATTTACACATGCTTTGTCTTAAAGCATATTAAACACACCACATAGACACATAAACAACATTAAAAGCTTGATTTTAACCACAAGGGGACTTTAAAAAGTTTTATCATTTTGACTTTAGTGCCACATTTTTAGAGCGTCTAATCATGAGACGCTGCAAAAGACGCGAGCGCGACGGTAAAGTTGAAAAATGGTAGAAAAGTAGCGCAGATCTTCATGAAGTGATCCTTATGCTCTCAAAGGCTGGATTTAATTAATAACAAAATACAGTAAAACCAGTAATATTGTGAAACTATATATTCACATTTTATATAGAATAGTATATATAGTAAAGTGTAATTTATTCCTGTGATCAAAGCTGATGTTCAGCATCATTACTCCAGTCTTCAGTGTCACATGATCCTTCACAAATCATTCTAATAGGATGATTTGATGCTCAAGAAACACTTATGATTATTATCAGTGTTGGGAACAGTTTCAGATTTCTGTGGAAACCGTCATGCATTTTATTTCTCAGGATTCTTTGATAGATAGAAAGTTCTAAATAGCAGCATTTATTTGAAATAATCATTTCTAACATTATAAATGTTATGTTTATGTATATGTTTACTGTCACTTTAGATCAATATCCTTGCTACATAAACTAAGCTTACTGTACCCAAACATTTGAGCACACGGTATTCCAACTATGTCTAACCTTTTAAAATGTGTGTGCTATGCGATACGGAATGAATGCAACGTTGCAAGATATTTTGCATCTAGTTTTGTGTAAAACATTCAACATTCTAATCAGAAAATGAGTCAAGAAAGAGAAGTAAAAATCACAACAGTTCAGTCACATTGATTATATTATATATTATTGATTTTGAACGTTGATGTGTATTAGGTAAGGCCTCCCCCGCCTGTCCCAAAACAACCCGATCAAAGAGGAAGAAACAGTTCAGAGAAACGTTCCTGTGACTTTTCTCCAATATATGAAGTGATTCCCCCTCGTCCTGCTTCATCAGAACCCGTCAGAACCGACCCGTCTCTGGATCCACACCTGTATGAAGACATTTCAGCACTGCTGGACAGCCGTCAGGTGAAGAGATGTACAGTGTGTTTATGTCAAACAAACAACGCAAGAGCTTCTCTCTGAGCTTGATTTATCAGATTTCTGTCATCAAATGTTTTGTTTGAGCATTTCTTGTCATATTTTTTCTTTAGTGACATTTTTGAAGTGTGACTGAAGTGTCCAAATACTGTTTTGGGGGCTGCTTTATTTTATTTCAATCACACTGCATTAATAATTCATTTGTGTGAATCTTCAGGCTGTTTGTGCAGCAAAGGGGAATCTTCTCTCATCCTCCAGATTGATGGTAAAGGTTGTCCACACTCTCTTAAATCCTCATCAGTGATGCTGAGATCAGGTTTGATGTGGAATGATTTTGTCTCGTCAGGAATCGGACGGGGATTTTCAGGTCAAAAGTGCGCTGTTGCCAGGTAGGATTTCAGACATATAGCTTTCACTTCTCTGTTGGGTCTATAACAACAAAATGCGTGAAAGTCGAAAAATCTAGATTTGATTTTTAAATATCATCTAACAGCCAGTGCAAAGCTGTATCATAATAAGTGCCATATTTAAAATGTTGATAAAATGAGAATATCAACTTGCTAAAACAGGGATGCTGATGTTTGGTCACTCCCGATCTGATTTTTGCTCATTCGTATTATTGAATTGGGTCAATGGATGTCAGCAAATACATTGGTTAATAAAGTTAGATTAAATATAAAGTATATTTGAATTATTTCAAATTCAATTATTGCAGGTTTGCATGTTATTCAGAATAAAGTGAGAATAAATACATAGAGTATATTTTAATTATTTCACATTTAATTACGTTTAATCACGTTTGCATTTGACTGTTATTATTCATTTTGAGGAATACTGAACCTGTTTCTGTGCAAGTGAGATGAGTAAATGCATGCTCACATTTAGTCTAGAACTAATAACCATCATGTGCACACACAACAGAGGTGCCAGTCAATAAATGGGAACTTGCGTTACATATTTGAAAAACAAGCTAATTTATAATCATATTTTGAACTGAGAATGTACAGGCACATATTCTGCATGACTTATGACTGAGATTGTTGTAGAAGATCTCGTCTCTCACGCACTGCAGACACACAGAAGCAAGACCTCGAGCATTACACATCTACAGAAGATGGAAAACGTAAGTGTTCAACTTAAAAATGTCTGTGTATTTCATACAATTTAAACACAATTTGTTTACGAGCTGTTAAACTAATAAAATGTAAAAGTGAGTAAAAACAAAATCCTTAAAATGATCCCATGATGGAAACCCTTAAAAGATCATGTCATGTTATATGTGTCAGGGTTTACAGAGGAAGCAGACAAGATGGTAAGTTTAACTCTTTTAATTGCAGGATGAACGGAGATGCAGGAAGATGGTGAGTAACAGCAACACAGAATAACAGTGAATGCTTAGCTGATTGGTAAAGTCTTTGTCTTTCTTTCTCTTTGTAGATGATGTCGGGGTGAAGGCAGAACAGGATGGCAGGCAGGACGGATTGGAGGGGATGAATGGCAGGTAGGAATCCAGGTAAGTGATCGGAAGTCTGTGGGTCATATTAAGGTGAACATCGACGAGACCAGACAAGGAGTGAAGGGAGAGTGCTGAATATAAAGGGTGGTTAATGAGGGAGTGCAGGTGAAGATGATTGGTGATTGCGTGAGTGAGTGCAGGTGTGCGCCACGGAGGATTCTGGGGAATGAAGTGCACACACAGATGAAGGCTGACGAACGTGACCGTGACATTACTCCCCCCTCCCGCAAGGCACGTCCCGCGCCGTAAATGGCAGAGTACGGGAGGGGGGGTGGGCATCCTGGAGTCCGAGACTGGAGGATAAACAGGAAGACGGACTCCAGGATGGCTCAGGTGACCTAGGTGGAGCTGGCTGAGGAGGTGGCCACGGCAGTGCAAACCCTTTGAGTGGCCACGGCGGTGAGGACCCTTCGGGCGGCCACGGCGGTGAGGACCCTTCGGGCGGCCACGGCGGTGAGGACCCTTCGGGCGGCCACGGCGGTGAGGACCCTTCGGGCGGCCACGGCGGTGAGGACCCTTCGGGCGGCCACGGCGGTGCGGTCCCCTCGGGCGACCACGGCGGTGAGGACCCTTCGGGTGGCCGTGGTCCCTCGAGTGGCCAGGACGGAGGCATATGGCCCCCCCCCCCAAAAAATACTTGGGGAAAGTCCCGGGTACAGGAGAAGGATGGCTAAAAACAGTCTCTGATTGGGCTGATGGGGACCGTGAAGAGGGCTCGGTGCTGGGCAGCGAAGAGGGCTCGGTGCTGGGCAGCGATGAGGGCTCGGTGCTGGGCAGGACCAGCGGCGAAGGCTTTGTGCTGGGCAGGACCAGCGGCAAAGGCTTTGTGCTGGGCAGGACCAGCGGCAAAGGCTTTGTGCTGGGCAGGACCAGCGGCAAAGGCTTTGTGCTGGGCAGGACCAGCGGCAAAGGCTTTGTGCTGGGCAGGACCAGCGGCAAAGGCTTTGTGCTGGGCAGGACCAGCGGCAAAGGCTTTGTGCTGGGCAGGACCAGCGGCAAAGGCTTTGTGCTGGGCAGGACCAGCGGCAAAGGCTTTGTGCTGGGCAGGACCAGCGGCAAAGGCTTTGTGCTGGGCAGGACCAGCGGCAAAGGGGGCTCTGAGCTGGATGGAACCAGCGGCGAAGGGGGCTCTGAGCTGGACGGAACCAGCGGCGAAGGGGGCTCTGAACTGGACGGAACCAGCGGCGAAGAGGGCTCTGAGCTGGACGGAACCAGCGGCGAAGAGGGCTCTGAGCTGGACGGAACCAGCGGTGAAGAGGGCTCTGAGCTGGACGGAACCAGCGGCGAAGAGGGCTCTGAGAACTTTGGCTCTGGCTCGGGGAGAACGACACTCACAGACTCTAGCGGACAGGCGACTGGCTCTGGCGGGCAGGCGACTGGCTCTGGCTGGCTGGCAGGATGAGCGGGATCTGGATCAGTTGGGCCGATGAGAGGAGGGAGATCGGAGATATCATCATCCCTGGAGAAAAGCTCGGTTGAACTGGCGTGAAGAGTGGACTGGACGTGAGGGCCGGGATGGTCGTGAAGATCGGGCTGGACTAGTGTTTGAGTGGGTTTGACTGGTTTGACGAGATGAGTGGTTTTGGAAGAAAATGCACACTCTGGGAAAAAGCTGTCCCAGCAGACAGATATCGCCTCTCTCCAGCCTAGCCCTGAAAGATCAGGGAGCGGTCGTGGGTCAACGTACTGAGCCCCGATCTGGTAACAGGCTATGATAGTTTGATCGCTCAGACCACAGTCAACCGCCAGAGAACAAAATCCCATCGTGAACTCAAATAGATCGCGGCTGTCCTGAGCCAGCGCCGCGATCAGGTTCCAACACATCCTGAGCACTGAAGCTGGATATTACTACGTGTGTGGTCTGGTCTTCTGTCAGGGTTTACAGAGGAAGCAGACAAGATGGTAAGTTTAACTCTTTTAATTGCAGAATGAACGGAGATGCAGGAAGATGGTGAGTAACAGCAACACAGAATAACAGTGAATGCTTAGCTGATTGGTAAAGTCTTTGTCTTTCTTTCTCTTTGTAGATGATGTCGGGCTGAAGGCAGAACAGGATGGCAGGCAGGACGGATTGGAAAGGATGAATGGCAGGTAGGAATCCAGGTAAGTGATTGGAAGTCTGTGGGTCATATTAAGGTGAACATCGACGAGACCAGACAAGGAGTGAAGGGAGAGTGCTGAATATAAAGGGTGGTTAATGAGGGAGTGCAGGTGATGATGATTGGTGATTGCGTGAGTGAGTGCAGGTGTGCGCCACGGAGGATTCTGGGGAATGAAGTGCACACACAGATGAAGGCTGACGAACGTGACCGTGACAATATGTTTATTTCACCATTTATATTTCTACAGGTATAATACCATGATAATATAGGCTATAGAAATGTAAATGATAACATAAGTACATATATGATAACATTTTCACTGAAATGCTTAATAATGAAATCTAAAAGAGAAGAAGAAAACTCCAAACATAAACACACATGTGAACTACACACACTCCCCTGAGTTTGGACGTTAGAAACGCTGCTTTGACCGAGACCCTGAAGTTCAGGATCTTCCAGCGGTCTTGAATAATGTTCTGATCTGTTCTACAGCCTTTTGCTCCTCCTTTCCCAGTAATGACATGTGCTCCAGGACCCCAGAAGGTGAGACAATCATTCATCTTTAGTGATTATCAGAAAATTTCAGATTTGAAAATTACACATTGATTATCAGAAAAAAATTTCAAGCTTATGATTGTGTATTGAAAGTGAAAGACTGCAGTGACAAGATTGATCAGTCTTATCAGCTGAATGAGCGAAACCAGTCAGACTACGGTAGTCAACACCTGAACTTTTTTGATCCACTTCAAATGTTGACTACTGTAGTCGATTCCTGTAGAACCAACTTTGCTCCAACACACTTACCTGTAGTTTTTAAATAAGCCTTAAGGACTTGATTAGCTGGATCAGGTGCATTTATTTAAGGTTGAAACTAAACTTTGTGTGATTTCCAAACGGTGTTTTTGCACCCTTGAAGGGCACTTGGGAAAGGGGACGTAATTTCGTTCCAAAAGAAAGTGAACAACTGAACCCCTTCACAAAGGGCCTTCACAGAAAACTCATGTTTTGCAACATTGTCTTACCACACATAAAAATGTTGATTATTCTCATTGCAGTTGATGGGGATGGATGAGTCTCCTCAGAGCGGAGAGCGCCACCCACTGACTGCTCAGAACCACTACAGTGAACACGGATCAGTCAGCAGGGTAATGCAAGCCACTGAACTCTGCAGAAAACGAAAAGAAAACTTAATTCCGCTACAGCTATAATGGAATAAATAGCTAGAAAATAGTTGACTACAGTCATTGACATGTTTGAAATAAACACAGTGTTAAAACAAGACATTATTGTGTGTTTCCAGGTGAAAATACAGAAGAAAGTCATTCTCATGGCAGCTCCGCCGGATCATGGAGGATTTCAGGACTCGCAGGTGTTTAACTTTCCTGAAACATTTCTAGTGATTCTAAAATTCTGAGAAACCTCATAAAAGGACATAAAATATACATTATAAAGAACATATGTTAAATTCAGTCATGTCTGATCGTCATTTATCAGATCAAGATTCACTTCTCATGTTTGAATCAGCTGGTGTTTTGGTGATCAAGTTCACCTCAAAACTGTAGAGAATAATATTAACTATCAACATCATCCACTGACTGTCTTAATCTTCAACATACATCTATTTGTTTAGCATCTCAAACCTACTGTAAAGTGTTTGTGCATCTTGATTTGATATTTTGTATCGGATGTAGAGACATTCAGATATATGTAAGTGTGACTAAAGCTGTGTCTGAATAACAAAGACTGAAGACTGAAGCTTTGCTCTCTTTCCATCAGGACAGAAACATCTCACGGAAGGGGAACAATTTGAGTAAGAGACAAACACAAAATGCTTCATGCTAATTTGAATGCCTTTATTAAAATTACATTAATGAATTTGTCTTTGTTTGAGTAGACGCTTTATGATAAGAAATTATTATTTTTAGCCTTCTAATGCTAACTTAATTATCCAGCAGACACTAGAATAATAAATGTTAAGCCTGAATTATTTGGTCTTTTTTCCCTGTAATGGTCAAATTTGACTTTTTAAATATATATTGTTTTAATTTCCACACTTTTTGTCACTGAGACACTGAATAATTTTTATTTATTTTTTATGTCAGGAGGATCTACAGATCGCTCAGGGGTTTCCGATTCAGACTTCCGGTAAAGTAAATCCTTAGATTCTTTATCTGTACTATATATATATATATTAGAGGTGGGCATAGATTAATTTTTTTAATCTAGATTAATCTAGATTAATTTTGAAATTAATCTAGATTAATCTAGATTAAAATGGCTCATTTGAATTCTGCCGAAGGCATTCAGAATATGTGTGCTACCCAAATAATGACTATAAAAGTAAGTCTTTGAGAACGGGTTTCTCAAGCCAGGTGGCGCATTAGACCAGGGGCTCATCTCCTGTTTCCAAAATGCATCACAAACTGCTTGAGAAAGCTGTTCTACTCATAGACTGTAAAAGGTTACTGTTACCGTCCGTAGGCAACATTAGGTGGGCCTATGTTATTATCAACTACTATAGGCTATCAATTAGGGATGGGCGATATGGCCTAAAATCTATATTGTGATACATTGCAGCCTCTTGCGATAACGATATACAGTATATTATAATAAAACCATTTCAGAACAGATTACACAGACCCATGCTAAACTGCTAAATGTTTTTTTTTTTTAAAGGGTGTATGTAGTTTTGAGAACATATATTGTGCAAAACTGTAAGTATACAACATCATTTTGCAGATAAATAAAATTTAAGTACACTAGCTGCAGAGACTTAAGCAGGTCTAATGTTTATTATGGCTTGGAGCTTATGAAACCCCAAATTTAAAATTAGAATATTGTCTAACTGATGTCTTTTCAGTTAAAAAGAAACACAACAATGATTCTTAAAATCGAGATTATGTGCTACACCACTAAGATATATTGGAATGGGAATAATACGCGCGCGCTGGTATTCAGTGATATCATGTTTCGTTTTGAATTTGAGGTGGTAGAACGGATTAGTCAGCCCGGTATCACCCCAAAACGTCATATACTGACGCGTCTTGACCATGCGTCAACATACGACGAAAAGGTCCTTTAACGTCAATATGAGACGCAGACAGAAGCGCACCAGCAGCGCCTCCTAGCGGTACCATAACGCATACCTAAACCTACCCATAACCCGAATCGTCACACATGGACGTTAGGGGGTACCCTTTTCACCAGCTTTCACGTTCAGCCGTGTTTACTTAAGATGACGACGAATATGCGTTGCAGCCGGGTTTACCTCGTGGCCGCGGGTAGATTGCGTCATCATAGCTTGTGTAGTATAGAGCCATCTCCCAACCCAACTTGGAGAATAGATTAACGGCGATATTTTTTTTATCGCGCGATAAGAGTCTCGCGTTAACGCAGCACGTTAACGCCGATAACGGCCCACCACTAATATATATATATATATATATATATATATATATATATATATATATATATATATATATACTACAGGGCTGTTGAATGCTTGATTCTGATTGGTTGACGAACGTTCTAAGGTGTGCAATTATTTTCAGAGAAACACATGGCTAAAGTTGTTCAAGTCAGGTCTCGAACGCATTACAGTTCCATATCACTTCACCAAATGATTTCCGTTTTTTCAAAGGTCCTTACAGCCGACCACAGCAAAAAAAAAAAAACGTAGACTGAATGGGGATCACGCTTAGGGAGCCTGTCTTCTTCGTACTACTATTTAATCAAGCCAATTCAACATTGGCGTGCGTGATTACACGCTTCGCCCTGCAGCTCGGGTATAAACACGGAAGAGGACGCACGCATCAGTTGCTTTTTCGCTGAGGAGCCGAGCGGCCCCCGGAGTCAGCGGTGGTCCAGCAGTAGTGGCGAGGGGACTACGTCCTCCGTTCCCTCCTTCAGGGAACGATGGGTTGTATACGAGACTCAAACTTGTGTCCAATGGGCTGCTAGCCCGAAAACCTGGACAGAGAAGCCCCTGGAGCTGAACATCAGGTAGGCCTCTTCCTCTTCCTGTCCGAAATGGGTAGAGTTGGTGGGCTTGTTGGTCGGCCGCAGGAAAGACGTCTTACCCCAGGGCTTAGATGGCTAGGTGGCCTGCTGCGAGCCTTGGGTCTGGCTGTGTTATAATACAGCCGTCCCATGGCAGGGCCCTGTGGGGGCCGTCAGGGGGGCTGATGTGGAGTGGCTTTCTTAGGCAGGCACAGTATAAACGCCTCATCCTCCTTTTTATCATCACACCGTTGTTGGATGAGGGCAACAGCAGGGCCAAAAAGAGCCTCGCCAGGTTCCACCGGGGCTCCGGGCCATGCAACTTTTCTCACTGTCGGGCAGACCAGAGAGATTCAGCCAGAGGGCGCGTTCCCCCACAACAGACAGGGCCATAGAATGTCCGCCAGCTTGGACAGCCTGACAGGTGTTGTGAAGGTCCAGGTCGTTCACAGTCACACTCTCCTTCCAAAGTGTAGGCGATGGTGAGCCTGTCTCCAAATGTTTACTCATTTCCTCCAACAGCTCAGCCTGGTAGGCTGAGAGGAGGGAGGAAACATTAAGAGCTTGTACAGCAAGAGCAGAAGCCTTGGAGGTCCCCAGAGCTACAACACTTTCACCCACTCCAACATCCAAGTCTTGCTGTTCGTCCGTGCTTTGGGTAGAAGCAACTGTAAGCCTACGACGAAGAAGCATCCAAGGCAGAGCTGGGTATCCCTCATGGCGGTGAGTGCATGCACGCGACTGCGAGTCCGACGGGTTAGCAGGAGTGGAGAGTTTAACTTGATCCAGGGGAGAGGTGAAAGCACTGACACAGATGGGCAGCCAGAGAAAAATCCAGGTAGCGAGCGTGGGTGGCTTGCCAACCAAGAATAAATCGCAACTAACCGCAACGTTCAGTTTCGCTATTAGTCGAGATGCTGCTACCAAACACTGTTAAGAGACACACACACTTTCTATCTGTCTCTCTGTCTCTCTCTCTCTGTCTCTCTCTCTGTCTCTGTCTCTGTCTCTCTCGCTCTCTAATAACTGCATAAATAACTGCATTAGTCTGCTATTAGTGGTTCAAACATCTGTTAGCTCTAAAATTACATTTTTGTATTAACAACGGATGAGATGCAAAAGAAATGAGTCGTACACGCAAGACAATTTTAAGGACAAAAACCTGACAAATGTCTTGAAATACATAATCTGAACAATTTTTTGAGGTGTGGTAACCCGTAGTATAAGTGGAATAATTGGCCTTTGAATTAAAAATAATGCACACCCTTGGTGTAACTCCGCTTCATGTCGTGGCCGCATTACCACCTCAGGTGTGCATTATTTTCTAATAATTCAATTGGCCATCCTCAATTATTCCTTTCATATATTTCAACAATAGGACGAGAGCCTGCTTCATTTATGCTGCAACTCACTTTTGTCTTGCAGGGTCTTCATGGACAGAGGAGAAAGTTTTGAGAAAGCTCTTAAGTGCTATGTTTCTCAACTGCCATTTTGTGCAAGCTCTCTGCAAAGACAAATATGTGAGCTTGACGCCGTGGCTGCAGCCCTGGACAAGACGCAGGAAGGGACGAGAATTGCCAGGATCACCGGAAAAACGACCGGAGCCGTGGGCGGAGCGGCAGCCCTGGCCGGGATCCTCCTGGCTCCCTTGACTTGTGGTGCGTCACTTGCGGTCACTGCGGTTGGTGTCGGGGTCGCGGCCGCCGGCGGGGTCACAGGCGCCTCGGCGGCCATTACCAAGAAAGTCAAAACAAATCAGGTCAGGAAACAGGTGGAATCGATCTTGAAAGAGTACCAAAGTGTGATGAGGGATATTGAGGTTTACTTAAGAGATATCAACAGAGAGGTGGAGAACCTCAAAAAATTTGACCTGTTGACGCTAAAATGTGTGAACTTGAAATCTGCAAAGATCGTGGAGTTATTTGAGATAGCAAGCAAATCATCAGCTACCCTCAGCGTGATGAACAAATCCTCAGGTGTGATTCAGGGCTTTGCCCATGGCATGGATATTTTCTTTAGTGAAAAAGATTCCCAAAAGCTCAAGAAAGAGTCAAGGACCAAATTTTCCCAGCAGATTTGTGAGGTGGCAGAACAGATTAATGCCGGTCTGAAAGAGCTGATAGGCCTGAGAAGTAAACTGCTCTCAGAAGGGATATGAAGCGTGACCGGACAGGAGTGGTGTTACAATACTGTGATTAGGTGTTAAATTGGTGTTTAATTCGTTAAATTTATATAGCACCTTTTTTTCTCCAAGCCATAATCTTACTAGAGGAGTAGAGGAGTGTGAGCTCAAGCAGGAGATATAGGGTACCAATCTATAACTTGAATAAATTCTCTCTAATTCCACTTTCAATTAAATAATTGAATAATAAAAAAGTATCTGTGTGAGGGTAGATGGGTAATATGTTGGGTATTGTGTCATGTCTTAAGTGTAGGTATAGTGTAATATTAGTATTGTGTAATGATTGATGTATGTCATTTGACATGTTATGTTGAGAGTGTAACTGTATAGTGAACTGTTGTAAGTTGACCTGCTCTCTCGATTGCCCAAGACAAATTTCTCCTAAGGGAGACAATAAAAGATAAACTAACTATTGTATAATGGTTATACAACAAACTGTTGCTTCATTAATGGTGGCTAGAGGGCGGCCTTGTGCAGTTTCTTATAATTTTGCATATGTAGCCATGTATTCTTGTGCTGTATCTTTGCAAAAGTGTCAAAGTAATAGCAATAAAAAGTAATAAAAAGTTGAATTGTGTTTGATTGAATTAATATAATGTCATGTGTATTTTAATGTTGTCATTTATTTAAACTAAGGAGTGAACTTGCGCTCCCGGGGGCGGTTCAGGTCAAAGAGGAGGCGTGTTCCGGCGCAAACGTTCCCTGGTGCTATTTTGCAGGTTTAGAAAACAATTCCGCCTCTGACCAGGAAAAACCTAGTCTAGTCTAAAGTCAGTGGCGCGTTGTGCATGTTATTCATATACTATTTTAAGGGCGTATGCTTGGCCATAATCAATGTAGCGTGTGCAGAACGCACATACACATACACTTACATACACATACACTTACAACGAACATTTTCTACTTTTCCTCGCTGAGAAGCACTAACGTTACTGCTCAAACCTCATAGTTACAACGCGGACTGTTGAGCAGACGCGTCTCAAGCCTATTAGTGATCCAACGCTGCATACTCTTAAAGGTTACGTCCGTGGATCACGGCTGAACGCGTCTTCTCCACACTCATTTACAAACAAAAAAATGTTTTCGCCTATCGTGCGTCTACTCTACACCCCTACCACAAAAAAAAAAAAAAAAACGGATTATATCCAAGACTTCAGTCATAAATTAGTATTAATATTGATAGCATCACTGGTAGCTTCGTTGCTAACTCACTGTCCATCTGTTAAAATGGCGAATATATCAGATGTAAGTAGTCTACCTTTTGGTGCAGGTGAGGACACATTTGAGCTGCACGCACTGCAGTCTGAGCTGGAAGCTGTTGAGAAACAGATCCACAATCTTTTTTTGAGACAGGCCGAGCTGAGAGACCGGTGTTTGGCTCTTGAAACATCACGCGCCGATGCACACAAATCAGTGTTTAACGTT
Organism: Leuciscus leuciscus; assembly: GCF_965113295.1. Classification (NCBI taxonomy): domain Eukaryota; kingdom Metazoa; phylum Chordata; class Actinopteri; order Cypriniformes; family Leuciscidae; genus Leuciscus; species Leuciscus leuciscus. The sequence goes on along the minus strand of NC_138738.1, from coordinate 41,339,725 downwards.
ACTAACCCACTGACTCCGACCGCGTCTACTCCGTGCGTTCCTCAGCATCGGTCGCGATCAGCCATGGTCTCGTTCACTCCGGCTCCAACAGGCCACCACGAAGCCAGGGTGGTTCCGCAGCGGAAGACGCGAGTCAGGTTTAGACCAAGACTTTCTCCGACCCTCCCGGTTTTCGAGTTATCCACACAAAACCGCTTCTCCCCTCTTCGCGAAACAGAACGCGATGCTGTGATCATCGGCGATTCCATCGTTCGGCACGTACACGCTACGTTAGGTAAAAGTAAGGTGCACAGTCACTGCTTTCCTGGTGCTCGTGTTTCTGAAATCGCTGCTCGCGTTCCCGAGATCCTGAACGGTGATGAGCGCGTCGGAACTGTGGTCAGATTATCAGATTATTTGCGCTAAATGAATGGTTAATGTCATGGTGCAATGAGCAGAAACTGCTCTTTGTAAATAATTGGAATCTGTTTTGGGAGCGTCCTAGGCTTTTCCGTGCTGATGGCTTACACCCAAGCAGATTCGGAGCGGATATTCTGTCCGATAACATCTCCAAAATGTTAAATACCCTTTGACTAGTAACCAAAAGTCCAAATCATAGTCTCTGCTGCACCAATTCAACTGATATAAATACTAGTGTAGAACATTGCATAGAAACCGTGTCTATTCCTCGTTTAGTGAGATCAAATAATAAATCTACTGCAGGATCTAGGAAACATCTAATTGTTATTAAAACAGAGAATGTTGCTGTCATAGTGAGGATCTGTGACTAGAGACTCTTATTTTGGAAAAGACTCTTAGTATGACACTGAACTGAGAAAATGCATACATACAGACACTTTCACACTAACATCTTAACACACTATCTGTTTTGCGCAGTTTTACACCAGTTAACGCAGATATATGTGTGTCACTGATTGTGTATTGTTTCGTGTTGTACCTGTCTTCACCATGCCCTTTTTTTCATTTACTGAGTTATTAATTTCTCGTTGTTGATTTATATATTGTAAAGAACTCAAACAAGACCGGTAACCATGTTATATGTTTATTGATTTCAATTAACCTCTTACATAATAATAAATTGTCATACTTACGTTTAGGAACATTTTACTTTACCAAACAGACGAAACCCGGTCACAGGAACTGCCACCATTTTGAATGTCTCTTTCCCGCCAGTAGGCACAGTTAATTGTGGTCATGTGTGAGGGGGAGATTGGAGTTCTCTTTGATTCTTTGATAAACGTTGTTCAACATTAATAATTAATTGAGTTGTTTTGTTTTCAATGTTTATATATTTTTATATTATTCAAACTGTTTATCTCTTTGTTACTGTTAAATCTATCTTGATTTGTCTTCTTTAAATGTCATTTATTATCTTTAATTACCAAATGGTTTGGTCCAAGTAGGAGGGGCTTAGCCTTTTTAAGAAGGCGCCTCAGTGTGATTAGGAGGCTCGTAGAGTGAGTGTTGGGGAGTTATTGCCCTGTTTTTGGGCCGATTTACTGGTATAGCCAAATTTTGTGTGCAGATAACTTTAAACAGTTTATTTTATTTATTTTTGTTTGATTAGTTTTTTTTTTCTCTCTTCTTTGTATTTTCACTGTAAATACCAGTTGCACCTATTGGATTAAACACTGAACTTTTGACCTCATCATCACGTCACTTCATTTTTTTCGCCTCCATCTGCCGGTACATACAGAGCAGTGGTGCTGCTGCTGTTGGGGCCTCTTTGTGGCACCCCTGTCTCTGTTACAGTTGCTATTAGTAAACAAAAACAATTTCTAAAGCTAGGTCTTCTAAACATTAGATCACTCACACCTAAGGCAGTTATTGTAAATGAAATAGTCACAGATAATAGCTTCGATGTACTTTGCCTTACTGAAACCTGGCTTAAACCAAATGATTATTTCGGTATTAATGAGTCTTCTCCTCCTGGATACTGTTATAAGCATGAGCCCCGTCTGATTGGTCGTGGCGGCGGTGTTGCAACCATCTATAGAGATATTCTTAATGTTACTCAGAAAACGGGTTATACGTTTATTTCATTTGACGTACTTGTACTAAATGTTACGCTCTTAGATGTTAGAAAAACATCCCTATTATCTTTAGCCTTGGCTACCGTATATAGACCGCCAGGGCCTTACGCTGATTTCCTAAAAGAGTTTGCAGATTTTCTCTCAGACTTATTAGTCAATGTCGATAAAGCATTAATTGTTGGAGATTTTAACATACACGTAGATAATCCAAATGATGCGTTAGGGGCTGCGTTTACAGATTTATTAAATAAATTTGGGGTCAAGCAAAACGTCACCGGACCAACTCATCGTCTTAATCATACACTCGATTTAATTATATCACATGGAACCGATCCAACCGATATAGATATCATTCCACAAAGTGATGATGTCACTGATCACTACATGGTAACTTGCATATTACGTACTGCTGTAATATGTCATGCGGCGTCGCGTTATCAACCAGGCAGAACAATCCTCCCATCCACCATAGATCATTTCTCAAATTGCTTATCTAATCTGTCTCAGCTGCTGCCTGAACCCAAACAAACAGATGAACTAGAATAACTAACTAGCGCTATGAGCACCATTCTCTCTAGAACATTGGATGTGGTTGCACCTATTAAATTAAAAAAGGTCAGAGAGAAAAAATAAAGCACCATGGTACAACAATACTACGCATGTTTTAAAGAGAGAAACACGTATTTTAGAGCGTAAATGGAAACAAACTAATTTAGAGGTCTTTAGAATCGCGAGGAAAAACAGTATGTCACGTTATAAAAAGGCCCTAAAAGCGGCCAGGGCTGAGCACCTCCGCAAACTAATAGAAAACAACCAAAACAATCCAAGGTTTTTATTTAACACCGTGGCTAGACTAACAAATAAACAGACGTCACCCGAACAAAATATCCCGTTACAGTTCAGTAGTAATGATTTCATGAACTTCTTCACTGAGAAAATAGAAAGCATCAGAACCACAATTGTAAACGTTCAATCTTCAATTGCGCCTTATAATTCAGCTTCAATTATCACCCCGCAAGAACAATTACAGTGCTTTACAACTATAGAACAAAAAGAGTTAAATGAACTTATCACTTCATCTAAAACAACAACATTTTTATTAGATCCTATACCAACTAAACTACTGAAAGAAGTGTTACCTGTAGTGGAAGAGCCTCTCCTCAATATTATTAACTCGTCTTTATCTTTAGGTCATGTTCCAAGAACATTTAAACTGGCAGTTATAAAACCTCTCATTAAGAAACCACAATTAGATCATAATAATCTAGCAAATTATAGACCCATTTCAAATCTTCCATTTATGTTTAAAATATTAGAAAAAGTGGTGTCCGCTCAACTGAGCTCTTTCTTGCAACAAAATGATATCAATGAAAAGTTTCAGTCTGGATTCAGACCGCATCATAGCACTGAAACTGCGCTCGTTAAAATCACAAATGATTTACTTTTAGCTTCTGACCAAGGCTGTATCTCAGTACTAGTTTTACTTGATCTTAGTGCTGCGTTCGATACTATAGATCACACATTACTCTTAGATTGACTACACAATTATACTGGTGTTCAAGGACAAGCACTAAGCTGGTTCAAATCATACCTATCTGACCGCTACCATTTTGTCTATTTAAATGGAGAAAAATCGATCATAACTCCAGTAAACTATGGAGTGCTGCAGGGATCTGTATTAGGCCCTCTGTTATTCTCAATATATATGATACCACTTGGAAATATTATAAGGAAACATGGAATTAGTTTCCATTGTTATGCTGATGACACTCAAATATATATTTCATCACGGCCGGATGAAACCGTTACATTTTCCAAATTGACAGAGTGTGTTAAAGATATAAAAGATTGGATGACGCGTAATTTTCTTTTATTAAATCCAGACAAGACAGAGGTAATACTTATCGGTTCAAAAAACTGCCCACAAAACCTCGCACAATACAACTTTAACATCATAGGATGTCCTGTTACTTTATCCTCTACAGTAAAAGACCTGGGTGTTATACTCGATTGCAACCTGTCTTTTGAAAATCATATTTCATATGTTACAAAAACAGCCTTTTTCCACCTTAGAAACATTGCTAAGCTACGTAATATGCTATCAGTTTCTGATGCAGAAAAGTTAGTTCATGCATTCATGACCTCGAGACTGGATTACTGTAATGCTTTATTAGCTGGTTGTCCTGCATCCTCAATAAACAAACTACAATTAGTCCAAAATGCCGCCGCTAGAGTTCTTACGAGATCAAGAAAATATGATCATATAACACCGATTTTATCATCACTGCATTGGTTACCTGTAAAAAAGTTCTGTATTAATTACAAGGTATTGCTACTGACTTATAAAGCCCTAAACGGCTTAGCTCCAGTCTATTTAACGGATCTTCTATCGCCCTATAATCCATTGCGCTCTTTAAGATCACTAAATTCAAGGCTTTTGGTCATACCTAGGATATCCAGAACCACCAGAAGCATCACATTTGGCTCCAAAACTCTGGAATAGTCTTCCTGATACTGTTCGTTGCTCAGACTCGCTCTCCCAGTTTAAAACTAGATTAAAGTCGCATTTCTTCAGCCAGGCATTCATATTGTAACGGTCACCAGCTGGAGTGCCCTTGAGAGCCACCAGAGGGCACTCCACATAAGACTATGATCACTTCCTCACAAACTACATTTCCCATAACTCACTGCCCGGACTCATCAGCACTCATCATCTCATTCACCTGTGTCTTATCACCTTGTTTCACTCACACCATAAATACCTGGTTTTCACATTCACTCGGTGCGAAGTCTTGTTTAAGTGTTACACTGCATTTATGAGCATTCTCCTGGTTTTCTTGTCTCTTGGTTTTGGATATCGTGCCCTGTTCCCTGGATTACTCTCTTGCCTCTGGTCCCTGCCTGTTTTGTTTCTTTGTTTGTTTCTTTGTTTTGACTGCCTGTCTGTGTATGACTCTTGCCTGTACATCTGATTACGATTCTGGATTGCCCCATACATTAAAGCTGCATTTGGATCTCAACCTTCGTGTCTCGGAACGAAGAATCTAAATCTAGCTTACACATTTACCCAAATTATTACACGCCTGTTTAACCGAAGCTAATTTGGGTGTGTTTCTCTATCCCCAATGTCACTTCTCTGTGTTTTACGGCCCTGACGAGAACGTCGGTCTCCTCGGCTGTGAACCGCTCCTGGCGTGCGTCTGGCAAATACGCCGTTATAATCAAAGACAGTAAAAGAAATGGACACAGCGACCCCATAGACTTCAACGGAGAAAAGTGAAGCAAATAAGAAGCACTCTCTTCCTGATGTCTGAGTGTACTGCGCAGACTTAAACTGAGCTTGATGACGTAGATGTGACGTGAGCAACCCGTCTGTCTTCTAGTAGCTGTGCCAAGAGAAATCTGAATCATTCCCTTCTGAAACTTGCAGAGACAGAGAGTGTGAGTAGGAGCTGTCCATGAGCTAGGAGCAGGAGCAACTTTATGACTCTCTATGGGCTTGTCCCTTGACTTTATCGGACTTTATGCCTCCACGTCCCCCGATTGACTGTGAGCTTCTCCTCCTGTCTATACGGTAATTTCCAGAGAGTCGCGTGGTTATGACGCAATAGTTAGTCTATTTTTACAAAAACTGCTTCTACGGGGCCATAACGTAAGATACAAGGTAATGGAGCCTTTTATACATTGTCGTGTTTCTTTAGAAATAAATAATGGACAAAGTATTTAAACGCCTCAGATGTAAAGTTATTCGCTGTCAAAGTGACCCCAAAATGAATGGGAGTCAATGGAATGCTAACAGCAGGTGATGGCTTGTTAGTCAATGGCGGCCCCCGGGGATGGTATGCTTTTTCGGGTGCTGGATTACCCCCCTGGTTATAATAGCAATCCGCCATGGAACAAGCGCGCCTGCTCTTATAGGGAATGTGAGATATCGCTCTGATTGGTTTATTTCACGTTACGCCCAAACCACACCTATGAATAATGAAGATTTGCGTTGTGCGCCAGAGTAATTTATCCTGCCGGTATAATAGCAACAGCGCCCAAGACCCGCCCACAAAGTTACTTGCATTTCGCGCTTGATACTTGATACTTCAGATCGTTAAAATAGGGCCCCTGGAGTTTTTTCACTATTGGAAGCTTGCTCACTATTTACATTTACATTTACATTTATTCATTTAGCTGACGCTTCTATCCAAAGCGACTTACAATTGCTATATATGTCAGAGGTCGCACGCCTCTGGAGCAACTAGGGGTTAAGTGTCTTGCTCAGGGACACATTGGTGTCTCACAGTGGATTCGAACCCGGGTCTCTCACACCAAAGGCATGTGTCTTATCCATTGCGCCACTACCACCACAATATCAATATTTAACTATTGTTCAAAGGTTTGGGGTCTGTAGGGTTCTATGATGCATTTCTTTTTTTTTTGTCCTCCTGCGTAGTCAGTAATTGTATCCCTTAAAACTCATCTTTGATCACCAAAATTACATATTTAAATATGTACATAAATATCTTGCATGTAACTTGACACCCTTGCCTCATTTAGTATACACAGTTTTATGGATATGCAAATGAGCCCCACCTCCACCAGGCTTGTGCAAAATTCAGAATTTCAGAATTGGCCTCCATTCAATTCATGAATTTGAATTTGAATTGAATTTACTCCGCCCCACAGGACGTTGAATTGAATTGGAATTGGAATGACAGGAAGTGGAATTAAATTCATGGCAATTCAAAGAAATTCCACACAGTCACACAACAGAAAGAATGTGTTGAGTCTCGCATGCATTCAGTGTTAGGAAGGTTACTTTGGAAATGTTATTGCTTACTGTTATTAGTTACCCATTATAAATGTGGTTTGGATTACTTTATTTGAATAACTTTATCAATGCAAAGCAATTTCATTTTAAGTTGATTAGTAACTAATTGAATTAAACATTTTACCTCAGTAATACAACTAAATACAATTACATTAATTTTGTAATTTAATAACAGAAATTTCATTTCACGCAACTATTTACTCCTCAACCCTGCATACATTTTGTTCTAAAATAGATATTGATCAAATTCTTGAAATAAATTACCCCCTCAATGTTGTTTAATTAGTTTTGTTCCAATGTAATTTTCTTTTCAAAGTAATCACACAAAGACAAAGTTGTTGTAAATGCAGTTATCATTTATTCCAATGCAAAAAATTACTGAGCAACACTGTTGCATCTAATTCTCCATAGCTCCTCAAATGTTTTTTCATTGAGTCTGCACCGTTCTGGTCTGAATATCTTTCCTGCAACACTAAAGATTCTCTCAACCGGTGCAGAGTGAAGATGTAAGGGACTTCTGAAACTTAAAAAGTCCAGTGTTGCCCATCAAATTGTGCTTTCAAATGTCCACCTCAAATTGTTTAGCAACCATTTTAAATACTTGGTTAAAGTAAAGCATTCTGGGAAATGGAGTCATGTTCCATCATGTTCCACAAAATTACAATTACAATAAATCAAACTTAATTATTTGTTCTGTGACTAGAGCTTTTAACATTCATTGCTGGGGGAAAACATATCCTTTTAATGTAATCTGTACAAGTAGTTCAAACTAATATCATTTATAATGCAATCATATCTGACATATACTGTAAAGCTTCATTGTTAAACACTTCACTTAAAATACGTATATGAATTTCTTTGAATTTTTATTGAATTGCAATTCTGCTTCCTTTAATTCAAATTCGAATTGTAATTCTAGATCCTGTTTTTGACATCAATTCAAATTCAATTCAAATTCAAGAATTGAATTGGAATTAAGGAGTCATTCTCAATTCAATTCTGAATTTTGCACAAGCCTGGCCTCCACTGACTCCCTCAGCTCAGAGATCCACTGGTTGACGATCACACGTTGATCTGATTGGTTACAAGGTAGTTTGTGACGTCAGAAACACCAGCGATTTCAAAGTGTGTTTTTGAGACTGTCTTTGGTTCACTGCAGTTTTAAGGAGGAAATACTCAGCAATGCTGTCGACTTATGAATTTACACATGGTTTATCTTAAAGCATATTAAAAACTCCACATAGACACATAAACAACATTCAAAACTTGATTATCACCACAAGGGGACTTTAAAAAGTTTTATCATTTTGACTTTAGTGCCGCATTTTTAGAGCGTCTAATCATGCATAAGATGCTGCAGTAAAAAAACAAAGCTTACTGTACCCAAACATTTGAACACACGGTATTCCAACTATGTCTAACCTTTTAAAATGTGTGTGCTATGCGATACGGAATGAATGCAACGTTGCAAGATATTTTGCAGTTTTGTGTAAAACATTCAACATTCTAATCAGAAAATGAGTCAAGAAAGAGAAGTAAAAATCACAACAGTTCAGTCACATTGATTATATTATATATTATTGATTTTGAACGTTGATGTGTATTAGGTAAGGCCTCCCCCGCCTGTCCCAGGAAAACCCGATCAAAGAGGAAGAAACAGTTCAGAGAAACGTTCCTGTGACTTTTCTCCAATATATGAAGTGATTCCCCCTCGTCCTGCTTCATCAGAACCCGTCAGAACCGACCCGTCTCTGGATCCACACCTGTATGAAGACATATCAGCACTGCTGGACGGCCGTCAGGTGAAGAGATGTACAGTGTGTTTATGTCAAACAAACAACGCAAGAGCTTCTCTCTGAGCTTGATTTATCAGATTACTGTCATCAAATGTTTTGTTTGAGCATTTTTTGTCACATTTTTTCTTTAGTGACATTTTTGAAGTGTGACTGAAGTGTCCAAATACTGTTTTCACGGCAAAAAAAAAGAAAAGAAAAAAGCTTTTCTTACTTATAATTTTTGTCTTGATTCCAGTTGAAATATCTGAAAATTCTTAAAGTCGACATGAAATCAAAATTGACCCTATTTACTTTGTTAGCGCATATTACTAGTCTTGTGGTGAACAATTAATCCGTGCAAGTTAATACACAGAAAAAAATTTGTTTGCCGTGGTAATCTTTAATCAAAGTCTGAAAAGTTACTTCCGGTCTGAAACGGCGTTCCTTCTCTGATGACGTCAGTTTGACGGCTTGGGTTGAAAACGCTGAACTAGAGGTCTTCATGGGTCCACTTGGATCCGAAAACCCGAGGTCCGACCCGAGACCCGAGCGGTTTCGGGTCCAAAACTCAGACGAGTGTCTCGGACACGGGTCGGGTTTGGTATTAGTGGCCTCGGGTCTTCGGTAATTTTAAATAAATATGCTTTTTCCAAATGGACCCGAGAAGACCCAAACTATGTTGGGCATTTAACAAAATTGCATTATTTAAAACAACTCTATGACACCGTTCTCTCACTTTTTCTAAGTGAGAGAGCGAATCCGCGCTTCTACGTGCAATGGGCTATAAGCACGGTTGCCTCCGCATTTATTTACTCAGTTATTAATTTGCTTAGTTATATAATTTATAATTTGAATAAGAGAACAACCCCAATAAACTTGGGGTAATCAGAAAAAAATTATTATTCATTAGGCTACATCATAGATCGGAATTTTCTTCAGGAAACGGGGAGACTTGAATAAATAGCAGCAAACAATAAACGATAAAAATTGCAAAAAATTGTTTTAATAATTAATCCAAAGTTTGAACATTTATGAGTAGGCTAAAACATCTTATTTTGAATGTGCGTTGTGTGACTGTTTACAGTAAGCAGACACGTCGCTCAAATAAAGAAAAGTTGCAAAAATAAAGACATATGCCTACATGGTATTTGACCTGCTATGGCGGTTCTAATGCCTTGTTTTTAATCTGGTTTTATCTAAACAACTTTTTAACAATGGGATTGTAGGCTAAATAACACAATTTTAGTAAAAGTCAATGACTGGGAGACTTTGGATATTTTATTGAAAATCTGTTATAGGCTACATTTGAAAAACAGCCATCGGTAAATTTTACCCTGTGGTGGTTCTAATGTTAATCATCGTATGGTCCGGTAAATAACATTATGCCAAATTTTCTAGGATGTAATGGGTTACAGTGATGTGTGATTGACATTCAGCACTTCAGCGCGTAGGCCTACTTGCGCGTCTATGTTAAGTGCATTTGAAACGCAGGGCTGCAGACTGTGCACAATGTAAATGGCGTTTACGTTCGGGTCCAGTCGGGTTCTAAAGGAAATGGCGTCAGGTCGGGTCGGACTCGGGTCTAATTTTATCGGGTCTGTCTCGGGTCGGGTTTTTCTTTAAAAAAAATTTAATTTATGCACGTCGGGTTCGGGTAAGTAGTGATTCGGGTCGATTCGGGTCGGGTACAGTTTTTAGGACCCGAGAAGACCTCTACGCTGAACCACTCCCTCAAACCATTAGTCTGCTATGAGCAGAGACGGAGAGGAGGAGCGCTAAAGTAAAACTCTGCCCTCTGTTCAATAAATAAATAAAAATTAAGAGAGTTGTTGCTTGTAAAAAGTAAAATTATCTGCCAATGGGGTAAGAAAAATAATCTTAATTGTTTTTCTTATCCCATTGGTAGATAATTTAGCTTGTTTTATGCAAAAACTCACTTATAGACATAATATCTTATGGTATTTTGCTACTTTAGTAAATGCATCTTGATTTAAGAATTTTTAGATATTTGGACTGGAAACAAGACATCAATACTAAATAAGAAAAGCATTTTTTGCAGTGTTGGTGCTGCTTTAAAAAAAACCAAATCTATTCACACTGCATAATTAATAATTAATTTGTCTGAATCACTGCTTACACTTATTATACTGAAAGAACCTTCGCTTGCTAAGCAGGAACTTCCAATTTTGTAAAATCTCATAAATGTGGATAGCGAGGCCCAGCCGGCCGCCGCACAGATATCTTCAATCGGGATACCACTCGACCATGGATGAGGCCGTGCCTCTCGTGGAATGAGCTCTGACGCCTATGGGACACTGGAGGCCCTTAGACTCATAAGCCAGCGAGATAGCGTCCACTATCCAGCGTGATAATGTCTGCTTTGTGACTATGAGCCCTTTGGAGCGGCCATCAAAACATACAAAGAGCTGATCTGACTGTCTGAACGGGGCAGAACGCTCCACATAGGCTCTGATGGCCCTAACCGGGCAGAGCAAATTCGCATCTCCTTCATCCTCAGACGAGGGAAGAGCTGAGAGTGAAATCACCTCTAAACAGAGTGGAGAGCACTTTAGGGACATACCTATGCCTTGGCTTAAGGACGACTCTGGAGTCGAAACTATGTATTATTTCATATTCAATTATTGCAGTTTTGCATGTTATTCTGAGTTTGCATTTGACTGTTGTTATTCATTTTGAGGAATACTGAACCTGTTTCTGTGCAAGTGAGATGAGTAAATGCATGCTCACATTTAGTCTAGAACTAATAATAACCATCATGTTCACACACAACAGAAGTGCCAGTCAATAAATGGGAAAACAAAGTAACTTACGATACTTATTTGAAAAACAAACTAATTTAGAGGTCTTTAGAATCATGTGGAAAGACAACATTTCCTGTTATAAAAAGGCAGGGCCGAGTATCTCCGCAAACTCATAGAAAATAACCAAACCAATCCAAGGTTCTTGTTTAGTACAGAAGCTAGATTAACAATAAACCAAGAACTGAATATCCCATTACAGTTTAGCAGTAATGACTTTATGAATTTCTCCACTGAGAAAACCAATGCATCAGAAATACAATTGTAAATGTACAACCTTTGACAGCGTTTTATGATTCAGCCTCAATTATCGCCCCTCAAGAACAATCGCAGTGCTTTACAACTATAGGAAGAGCTAAATAAACGTATCATTGCATCTAAACCAACAACATGTTTATTAGATCCAATACCCACTAAACTACTGAGAAAATCCTGAGAAACTCTCAGTCCCAGATGGAAGACATCGAGGAGAGTCTGAGGCTCGTCATCACCGGGATGAATTATGGCATCAAATAAAATCTTTCATTCTCATGCCATTAAAGCACTCCAGTCCTCACTAGATCTTCAAGAGACTCATTTATGTATAAAGAGTTTAAACTATAGAGTCAATAATTGACACATGACATTTGGAAGATAAAAGCTGTTGGAAAATGCTTTTTTTCTGTCGTAAGTGAAAGTATTTTGAACTGAGAATGTACAGGCACATATTCTGCATGACTTATGACTGAGATTGTTGTAGAAGAGCTCGTCTCTCACGCACTGCAGACACACAGAAGCAAGACCTCGAGCATTACACATCTACAGAAGATGGCAAACGTAAGTGTTCAGCTGGTATTCTAAACCTACAAATGTCTGTGTATTTCATACAATTTAAACATGTGTTTCCACTGGCATTGATGTTTGTGTTCCGACTCTTAGAAAAGGAAAAGTTTAATGGGGTTCTAAATGGAACTCTAGGGTTCTTTAATCAATTTTGTAGAATTCCTAATGCCAAAAAAAAAAAAGTTCTATTCAAGGAGAAATGTCTCAAATAATTGCATAATACTAATAATAATTTAATTTTTTTGTAATAAGAAAAGTGATGAATTATGTTTACGAGCTGTTAAACTAATAAAATGTAATTCAAATTAAAAGTGAGTAAAAACTAAATCCTTAAAATTATAATTTTACAAATGCCATTGATATCCCAGGTGAAAAAGACGAACTGTTGAATGTATTAAAAATGCATTAAAGTATATTTGTATTATACTAAAAAAATACTCAAGTACATTTTTAATACATTTAATCGTACGTCTTTTCATTTTCACTGAAATACTTAATATTGAAATCTACAAGAGAAGAAGAAAACACACTAGTGAACAAACACTCCCTTGAGTTTGGACGTTAGAAACGCTGCTTTGATCAGTGTTTCTTCATTCTAATCTGGGCTTTAGTTGATCGGGCTCAATGTGCCTTTGACCGAGATCCTGAAGTTCAGGTTCTTCAGTGGTTTTGAATGATTTCTGATCTGTTCTACAGCCTTCCGCTCCTCCTTTCCCAGCACCTCGATCGAGGCAATGTGCTCCAGAGCCCCGGATGGTGAGAGAATCATTCATCTTTCTTGATTATCAGGATATTTATGAAAGTTCAAGCTTTTGATTGTATATTGAAAGTGAAAGACTGCATCAGTGACAGACTGATGATTGATCAGGACCAGCTGAACCAGTCGGACGAGTGGATTCCTGTAAACATGGATGTCAAACTCACTCAACTCTGCTCCAACACACATACTTTTCAAATAAAGGACTTGATTGGGTTGATCGGGTGTATTTAGTTAAGGTTGACACTGTGTGTGATTTCCAAACAGCGTTTTTGCGCCCTTGAAAGCGGACGTCATTTCACACCATAACATATTACCATGATTACGAGATTCCAACTTTTAAAAAGCGTTCACGTCCTTGTAGAACTCATAACTACAACTTGTCGAGAGCTCCTACTTGTTGCACGTGAGCACTGCAGATTCATTTACACTAAAAAATGCTGGGCTGTTTTAACCCAACTTTGGGTCAAGTATGGACAAATCATACTTGGGTCAAGCCATTGGGTTACATTTTTAAATTACATTTTTAACCCAACGTTTGGGTTTGTCCGTATCTGACCCAAAGTTGGGTTAAAACAACCCAGCATTTTCAACCCAGTGTAGGCGCTGATAACTGTTAGCGATCGCCCTCACGATCAGAGGCATGATAAGACCAATGCAACAGGAAATCCCAGTTGAGGTGAATTTATTGTGCAGACAGTGCAAATCCAACAGCAAACCCCCCCCCCAAAAAAAAAACTGTTGAAGAAAAAATAATATAAATATTTACAAGTTTTTGTGGGAACATAGCCACAACAGCCGTTGTATCGTTTGGTTAAACTTTCTGGAAGGTTGGGTTGGGTTGGGTTGGGTTGGGTTCCACTTCACACAACCAACATGACCCTCTACTCACTCTGTATTAACTCTGGCAGCCATTTATTGTCTAGGCCACACCCCTGGAGTGTACCATTCAACAGGTAAGTTTTACTTTCTTACATATGCACTTCTTATCACCTTATGCATATAAAACAACATCTATCCATGGTTAAATTACACAATGACACAATAAAACAATACAAATAATGAATGAACAAATATAAACCTTGTTTTACAGGAATATTGGAAACCCCCAGTTACGTCACCAACATGGTTTCTCCCAATCAAACAGCATGTCCACCATGTTTAAATACTCTGCTTTTAAAACCATAGACATGTATAGAAAGGCTAGATAGCTTACCGGCGCTGAGAGCCAATGGGACCCGACGACGTCACACGGCGGCCATCTTAGGACAGGACCGCTCGTCCAGTTATAACATTAAAGTCTATTCTGCATGTAGTGCTGAAATAACTATATTTTGCTCAATTTTCAACCGATTTTCAAACGGCTTGGTGTGTCATAAACGTCAGGGATGCGGCTATTTAACTGGATACTTGTGAAAAATTATAGCCACAAACGGCATCAGCACAAATCATAGCCACGTTAATAAGGTTTGTAATAAACCAAACCGTTTGTAAATCCGTCAAGAATTCAGCAAGTTACGAGCATTTTAGTTGGCGTATGTCACTCACCTTCCGTCCACAGCAGCAGGGAGCAGCAGCGCAGTCTCCTGACCTAAGATGGCCGCCAAGTGACGACACAGCTGACTCCGCCTTGAGCCATCTAGCCTTTCTATAGGGACGTCCCGCGTGACGTCACGCCATTTGGAGCAGCCATCTTGACGGAATAGAAAATGCTAAACCGCTGGTGATAATACAGCTCGTCGCCAAATATTCATCTATTTACCAACCTTTGCGGTGATGATTGAAAAATCCTTCCCCGCTGGCGTCCAAATCAAAGAGTTGCTGAACCATCCGGACTCGTGATACCGATAGCCTGCTAAGCTTTTGTATGCTTTTAATGAAGCTCCGGTGTAGCGTGATGGGAAGTGAATAAGGTAGCTGTAAATGTCACCGAACTCAATGTCAGGAAGTTTTTCTACACATTTAATGCCTGTAAAAAGAACTTGTGGTGCTTCATATGGATCTATGATTCCTAATTATTTTATCTTCCTCTTGTATATTTCTTTTTATGATGACATGACGTGAAGAGTTAGCTGACGACACCTGCGCTAATAATAGATAGTGGCCAGTGACCGCGACGCTGAAGTGTGTGAGAACAAATAACATCAGTGCAAACCACGAACATTTATTTATTTGGATTAAATATTTAAATATTAAATTTTAATCATTCTGTGTCATTTTTCAGTGTCAGTCTTTTCACTATTTACATGTTTATGTCCAAAATGCTATAATATTCAAAGTAGTTGACTGTCGTTCTCCTCTACCCTGTGTACATTATTGATTAAATAGCCTAACGTTAGCCTATTTAAAATCGTTACAGGCACCTCGCGAGCATTCATTCATTCAACTATTTTAAAAGACTGGAATGAACACCAGCACACACAAGCAATCTTTTTATAGTCAATTTAATAAAAAAAAATGTAACAACAGGTATGAAATGTCAGAAAGAGAAAAAAAACTTAATGGGAAGACGAGCATAGGACTGCTGTAGCTTAGTGGATAAATATATTTAGCCTATTTATTAAGATTGCACAGTTGGAAAGAAAATATATTTATAGGAACATTTCAGCAGGCTCAAGATAATTAATACAGTGACCATTATTCATTATTTTAATCAATTCGCAGCCATAAAACGTGATAATCCGCATTCTCATGTATGTGCGCTTGTGCAATAGTATTCCGTCAAAATGGCTGACATGCGGCTAGGGGTCACGTGACTGGGAGATCCCTATACATGTCTATGTTTAAAACGATACAGGTTTGGTCATCACACCTCAGCCCAGTAGATGGCGGTAATGCACATTGTCTGCAAACTGCCAATAAAAAATACAGAAGAAGAAGAAGAAGAAGATACAGGTTTGGTCACTGGTGTTTCACAAGCAGGTAAGTTATATATGTTATACTGTGTAACCCAATGTTCAATAAAGATTTCAAATCAAACAAATGTGTATTGTGGATGAATGAACAATGTTAGCGGCTAATGACACCCAAACACATTGTACATATCCCCTACACATAACAAGCAAATACACATCGTACCCTCACATATCTTAAACACATTATACACAATACCTTCAAACATTCACAAACATTGCACAAGTCAGAGTATGCATGATATCGGTGTCAGTAAACAGACTGTGTTAATGCTGCGACAATATATGTGTGTTTGATATGGTGTACGTGCATACAGTTCATTCATGATCACGGGGTTGCTTCGAGTACAAGCGTGAACAGCTTCGAGTAGAACACACGTCATCACGAAATTACGGATAATTGGGACATTTAAATTACACGTAACATCCCAAAAGTGCGGACTCGTAGGAAGACCGCGAGTGCTTATAGGGTGCCATCTGGGACAGAGCCGTAAACATGTTCATTATTCTCATTGCAGTTGGTGGGGATGGATGAGTCTCTTCAGAGCGGAGGGCGCCACCCACTGGCTGCTCAGAACTACTACAGTGAACACAGGGTAATGCAAGCTACTAAACTCTGTAGAAAATGGAAAGAAAACTTAAATTCCACGACAGCTATAACAGAACAAATAGCGACAGGGTTCCTACAAGGTGCTTGAATTTGACTTTTTGAAATGTATGTCCTGGAAAACCCTTGAAAACAGCCATAATAATGAAAAGGTTCTTGAAAAGCGCTTGAATTATTGAAAGACAATATGTGAAATTATTGATCTTTTCACACATAATGAAGCTGCAGGCCATCTGATATAGATATAGAGCCATTTCGCATGGCTATGAGTGTGATATTGCTCATAAATATCCAAGTATATGATACAGCTTTTGTTCTTCAGATCAATCATATATTCATGGGGGAAAAATCAGTTTGAAAAAAGAAAGCGAGATCTTTGTCATAGAATCCTTTCAATGGTTAAAGTTTCCACAGTCATTGCATCCGCTGCACTTTATTTGTACCTTTTATTGGTTTATTTTGGTCCATTTACCTTTTTGAACCTTTTTGAATTTGAAAGATAATAAAGATATTGTTTGATCTCTGATTGAAGTCCTTGAAAACCAAAAAAGTATTGCTTGAAAACTCCTTGAAAGTCCTGGAATTTCATTTTACAGTATACGAACCCTGTAGCTAAATTAGTTGCCTGCGTCATTAAAGGTGCTCTAAGCGATGTCACGCGTGTTTTAGGCCAAAACATTTTTGTCACATACATCAAACATCTCCTCACTATCCGCTAGCTGCCTGTCCTCTGAACACACTGTAATGAAACGCGGTGTCTGTAGACAGCCCAGGCTCCACAAACGGCAAGAAAAACAAACTGGCCCAGCCTGGACCACGTAACATCCCAAAAGTGCGGACTCGTAGAAAGACCGCGAGTGCTTATAGGGTGCCATCTGGGACAGAGCCGTAAACATGTTCATTATTCTCATTGCAGTTGATGGGGATGGATGAGTCTCTTCAGAGCGGAGGGCGCCACCCACTGGCTGCTCAGAACTACTTCAGTGAACACAGGGTAATGCAAGCTACTAAACTCTGTAGAAAATGGAAAGAAAACTTAAGTTCCACGACAGCTATAACAGAACAAACATCTCCTCACTATCCGCTAGCTGCCTGTCTTCTGAACACACTGTAAAAAAACGCGATCTCTGTAGACAGCCCAGGCTCCACAAACGGCAAGAAAAACAAACTGGCCCAGCCTGGACCACGAAACATATCAAACACTGTTCCAGCCAATCACCGACAAGAATGATTTGGGGGTGGCGGTGGGGGGGGTTAGTGCGCGTGCACATGCAAGGGGGGGGGGGGGGGGGGGGGTGGATGAGAGAGAAGCATGAAGAGGGAAGTTAGCTAGAGGAGAGATGTCCTAGACAACGACAACGACTAACATTAAAAATGTATATTCTTGAAAATGTTGATATGGCCGACACACGACCAAAGAGACGACGTTCCAATGAACAAATAACAAAGAAGAGAGAAAAGGAGAAGGAACACGCGAAGTCCCGATTTACATCGGAAAAGCATTCAAAAGGTGGCGAGAACTTCACCGGCAGAAGGGCTTCCGATCCGACACTCAGGAGGCTCCTGTTTCTGCCGGACCGGGTAAATCCAGTCTGGTTTTTCTAAATGGTTCATGACTGTTTCAGGAAGCACGGGAGGGAGGGGGAGGGGCCGGGATGAGGAGGAGGAGGAGGAGGAGGAGGAGGAGGAGGAGGGAGGGTCGAGCTAGCCTCCGTTTTGTTTGACAATACTTTGAACGTCAACAAGAAGTGACTTCACCCAACATCGCTCAGAGCAGCTTTAATGAAAGGATCTGCTTTGAGATGTTTGAAATAAACAGTGTTAAATCATGACATTATTGTGTGTTTCCAGGTCAAAACACAGAGCGATGTCCTTCTCATGGCCGCTCTGCTGGAATATGCAGGAGTTCAGGACTCGCAGGTCATTTACTTTCATGATTCTACCTCAATAAAAGGACATAAAAATATACATTATAAAGTATTTGTCTGATCGTCATTCATCAGATCAAGTGTCACTGATGTGTTTTGGCGATTTTAAAGTCGACGTCTGAAGTTCAGCTCAAGAATGTAGAGAATAACATCTATCATCCACCAATAACCACAAACACACACAATACTGACTGTCTTAATCTTCAATCTATGGGGTTAGCATCTCAAGCTTGCTGTAAAGTGTGTTAGTGCAGCTTTCTTTATAATACACAACACTTGATTTTATATTTTGTATTGAATCATGTAAAGATATTCAGATTTGACTGAAGCTTTGCTCTCTTTCCATCAGGACAGCAAAAGCTCGGGGAACGGTTTCAGTAAGAGACAAACTACACAAAATATTTCATGCAACATTTGAATGCCTTTATTGAAATTGTATTAATGTTTATTGTTTAAGTAGGAGCTTTATGATAGAAAACTATGCTTTTTAGCCTTCTTTTAGCCAATAACCTAATAACTTTTAATAGGAAGTAAGATGTGCTGAAAATATTAATGGGTTTAAGTTAAAAATCATAAATTAAAAATAAATATTTGTTAATGCACAATATAAAACATAAAACATATTCCTGTAATATCTTATAATGCATTTTTAAAATATATTTTTAATGTTTTTCTTAATTTTTAGTTATTTTATGCCTTAGCTAATCCTAATAAACTTTATTCTTATTCCTGTATTTTAATGGGTCTAATTTTTTTTTTGTCTATTGTATCTGTTGTTTCTTCTTTGCCTGTAAAGCACTTTGAACTGCATTGATTTGTTTGGAAAGGTGCTTTATAAATCAAATTTGTAGTAAAATAAACTCAAAAATTTTACAATCTAATTATCCGGCAGACATTATAAAGGTTAAAGCTAAATTATTTTGTGGTTAAACACACTTTCTGTCAATGAGGCACTGAAACAGAAAATTGTGTTTCTTTATGTCAGGAGGATCTACAGATCGACCAGGGGCTTCAGATTCAGACTCAAGGTAAAGTAAATCATTAGAGTCTTTATATATATGTATTTCAACTACGGATGCACTATATATCAGCCACCATATCGGTCGATCGGCCGATATACTGTATGTTCATTTTTACTGTAACCGTTATCGTTATATTAAAGGGGTGGTATAATTCTCTGATGTCCCCAGAGTGTGTGTGTGAAGTTTTATCTCAAAATACCCCACAGATATTTTTATATAGCATGTTACAATTGTCACTTTTTGAGGGTGAGCAAAAACACACCGTTTTTTTTGTCTGTCCCTTTAAATGCAAATGAGCTGCTGCTCCCGGCACAGGGGGCGGAGCTTCAACAGCTTGCATCCTTTTACCTCACACACACATGCACTGGACATTTCAAAAACGTTTAGCCTTTTATGTTCAAAAAGTTTTCATATCGGTGCATCCCTAAATCCAACAGTAGCACGAGAACCTGCTTCATTCATGCACTTTTGTCTTTGCAGGGCCGACATGGACCGAGAGGAACGGTTTAAAGAGGCTCTTAAGCGCTATGTTTCTCGTCTGCCGTTTTGTGCAAGCTCTCTGCAAAGACAGATCTCTGAGCTGGAGGCCGTGGCTGCAAGCCTGGACAAAACACACAAAGGGGTGAAGATCGCCAGGATCACCGGAGGAACGACCGGAGCGGTTGGCGGAGCGGCGGTCGTAGCCGGAGTCCTGCTAGCTCCCGCGACTATGGGCGCGTCTCTGGCGGTCGCTGCGCTCGGGGTCGGGGTCGCGGCCGCCGGCGGGGTCACCGGCGCATCGGCCGCCATCACCAAGAAAGTCAAAACAAATCAGGTCCGGAAAAAGGTGGAGTCCATCTTGAAAGAGTACCAAAAAGAGATGTGCGACATTGAGGTTTACTTGAATAATATCAACTCAGAGATGGAGAAGCTGAAAGGTGTGAGGGTGAAATCTGCAAAGATCGTGAGGCTAGTCGAGATCGCAGGCGGGACGTCGGGTGCTCTCAGCGTGATGAACAGATCCTCCGGTGTTATTCAGGGGTTCGCACTCGGCATGGATTTGTTCTTCACTGATAAAGATTCCCAAAAGTTCAAGAAAGAGGCAAAGACCAAATTCGCACAGCAGATCTGTGAGGTGGCAGGACAGATTCAGGCCGGTCTGACAGAGCTGTTGGGCATGAGAGATAAACTACAGTCAGAAGGGATATGAGGAGTGATGGGTGTGGTGTTAAATATATATATCTTGCATATTGTATAATGGTGAACGAATTGTTGCTTCATTAATGGTGGCTAGAGGGCAGTCTCGTGCACTTTCTCATGTATACTCTCGTGTAGCCGTGTATTCTTATGCTGTATATGTCAAATATTAATACAAACTTTTTCCTGAAGTTGAATTGCTGTTTGATTTAATTTCATGTGTATTTTAATGCATTCTTTCCCCAATTCATAGTAAATAATCTGATCATACGAGCAGGAATAATCATTTAAAGTATGAATGACCTATTTGCCAACCTCTCTTGGCTATATATATATATATATATAATCACTTTTAAAATCAGTTATTTATTTGTATTATCTATTTAATTGAACCCCGATTCCTTTCTTCTTCCTCTCTGAGCTCATCACACCCCTAGTGAAAAAAAGTATACTTTATTGTATTTGAAATATATTCCTTTTTTTTTTTACAATATTACATTGCAAATATACTAACAAAATGTTTACTTTCTCTAAATATATTAAAAGTATATTAGCATCATGCTTTTAACTATTTTCACAATACAACCTTTAACACACTAAGTAACAAAAAATAGTACTTTAGTATATTTTCTAAAGATATATTTTAGAAAAATATAGTTGAAGTGAAAATTCTGTTTAATTTTTAAAAGTGTATTTATTTGCACTTTATTAAACATATATTTTAAGTATAGGCTATTTTAACTGTGTGCTGGAAATGATTGTAACAATGCATTGAAAGTATACTTTCAAAATACATTATAGTATACAATAGTAATTTGTTCAAAGTATGCACTTTGTAGTATTTGGAATTAGCCAAAGATATTGAGCCTAAACTTTTACTCAAATAGCCTATATATCACACCACGGCAGCCTCGTGAAAGTGCACCGACATGCGCATCGAGAGCTTCGACACACACACACACACACACACACACACACACACACACACACACACACACACACACATTTACAGACACACACTCAACTCTCTCTCTCTCTCTCTCTCACTTCATGTCTAGCTACTGTCCTCATAAAAGGCAAAAACGCAAAAAATATATATAAATACACTTATGGTATATTCCTTGTATGTTTCGAAGACACTCGTAATGAATTTGTAATGTAATTGTAACACAGATAAAGTACACTTTAATATCACTAATTAAGCGTGTAGGCTAATTAGTCCCTTCACAGTCATATACTTATACTAAGTAGGCCTATACTTGAAGTTGGTCCAATTTAGTACACAAAAGTACACTAAATACACTTGAAGTTATGCTTTACTACAATTCAATTACAACTAAAATATAAGTACAATATTAGTTGTTTCAAAATAGCACACTTCAAGTTAACTAATCATTAACACACTTGAAGTATACTGACAATTAGTCTGGCTGCAAGTATACTTAGCATTTATTTATTTTCACCAGGGACATGATCTACCATGAGAACGTTAATAATACATTTTCATTTTATACTTTAGTCGTTGTTGTTATTCTTTGTTTTATACATTCTGAACTGTATTTACAATGCCTTGTATTTGTCTTGTTTTTTGTTGCATTGTACTTGTCTGTAATTTAACAAAAAAAAAAAGAAAAAAAAAGAGAACGTTAAAATTTAGGTACTATTTGTTTGCTAGATGTACAGGCTCATAAACCAATCAGCATCCAGATACAGGCGGAGTGACACGAGGAGATTGTGTGCGGCGGAAGGTCACAGTGTGGGTGTGATGTGTGAGTATATAACCGGAAGCGCTGCCACTTCCACGTTTTCTCTCTCTCGCGCTCCAGTCTCTCCGCACACAGCTCTCTCTCCCGCGGGAATCATGGCAGTTTAGCGGCGTGCAGCGGCTACATACGCGGCGGCAAATCCGGCAGTGCAGAGGTCAAGTGCACTGGCTCTTTTTGGCAAAATGGCGTAAGTATATCTCATCTTTTGACGTTTGATGTAGTGGTGTAATAATACGGATTTGCATAAACTCGTCCAACTTTTGAAAATCTGTTGAATTTGTTAAACTAACCCAGTTTGACGATTTTAACACTGTGTTGCTGAGTATAGTCTGTTTTCGAGCGATCTTTATATAGTCTGTTTTTGAGCGATCTTTGTTTGTTTTGATTCGTCCGTCTTGTTTTGACAGACTGACACGCGCTAATCCATAAAATAAACAATCGGACTTTTTTAACGGCAACGTGGCACCACAAAATGGCGCGCGCGCGCTCTTTCCGCGTGACCGCGGCCCCATAGTGAGTGCTGGAAATGGCGCGAGGTCGTCAGGGACACGTCATTTGCAGGAACCAGGGGGCGGGGTTTACCGTTCTTATGACCATATTAGGAAATGTTGTAGGGAAGGGCGGGGAAATTCCCGCCTAGAGGCGATTTACTAACTGTGGTAAATATAGTTCTAAGTAGGAGGATTTTAGGGTTGGTAAATATTAGGGAAGTAGATGTGTGTGTTGGCAGTAAATGTGTGTGTCGGCTGTAGGGAGTTTTTTAATGGGCTAAGCTTGAATCCCTTAAGGCAGTTTAGAGACTGGATAAACTGGTTCATGCGGTTTAGAGACTGGATAAACTGGTTTATGGTGCTGGTAATCACAACTGGTTAAGATTAGGAACATTTTATTTCCTTTAAGAAATAAATGGCCAGTTTTTGTCACGTTAAATCTTCCCTCCAGCAAGGGTTGGGCACTGAGAACCAGTTCTACTTAAAAAAAAAAAAACTTTCATGGTCTTTGGGTGTTAATCTTTGAGAAACGCCTGCGTTCATCCACTGAGTTCACAGTACTATATTAAAATATGCAACGTTTAAATAAAAAATAATGAACTCTTATGAGTTGATGCATGTGGAAACCTGTTTCCATTGAACTTTATTTGTGACAACGATTAATAGTGTGAATGCGGTCTTCTCCCTCCAGATATTGTCCATTCTCAAAATCACTATAATACTCATAAGGTTCTTGGCCTATAAGCTTAAAACATAATTTACACTCAAATCAAATACAGTCAAACCAAAAATTCAGTCACCAAATTTCATATTTTATATCTTTTTTTTACTAGTGTGTGGAGGACACTAGTTCATCTTGTAAGAATCAAAATAAACTGACATATTATACCCAAACATTCTTCATACAATGAATACCAGCAATAATGATTCTGACACTTTGACCTGATCATGTTCATCACACACAGAGTGAACAAAATGAAGCACTGCTTGGTGATTGGTTGAGCTAAACTGGTATTATCTAATTGTGTAGTTAAATTTAACAGCTGACAGATATTCAACATAATTCATGTGTGAGACAGTCTAACAGAAGGACGGACAAAACCTTATTGTTATTGTCATATTGTATTACCATTTTCTAAACTATAGCGAATAAACTGATAATGTGAGAAATGTTGAAGGAGTCTGTGTCTCATTCCCTCTACAGTGAGATGTGTGTGTGTGTGGTTGCGTCTCTAATGCCCTGATGTTTGCTGTGTTTCAGGTCTCTCGTGTCCTCCACCCTCAGCTCTGCTGCTGTAGACAGCATAACCACAGCGTACACACACACACACTCACTCGAACCCCTTCAGCTTCACCATCATCATCACACTCTGAGCATCTGCCATGTCTCAGACGAGCGTGGAGGCCCTGATCCTGGGGCCCTCATCTCTGACGGCTGACCACTTCGGGCCCCTGCTGGACGAAGACGAGGAGCGCTCTCTCTCTGCGGGGTCTTCCTCACCCCTCTCCTCTTCCTCATGTCTCTCGCCCCTCTCTCCCTCTCCTCACGCTTCTGTAGGGTGTAAAGATCTGCAGGCGCTCTCCTGGACTCCAGAGCAGAGTAAAGGTGATGACTTCACTACACACACACACACACACACACACACACTGGGTGACTTCACACACACACTGGGCGACTTCACTGCGCACGCACACACACACTCTGGGCGACTTCACTGCACGCACACACACTCTGGGCGACTTCACTGCACGCACACACACACACTCTGGATGACTTAACTGCACGCACAAATACACACTGGGTAACTTCACTACACATATATTGGATGGCTTCACTAACGGCTTCCTGCACACACACTGTAGACGACTTCACCTCGCACACACATGAACACTGGAGGACTTCACTGCACACACACTAGACAAGATCACTACACACATGCACACACAAACACACTGGGTGACTTCACTGCGCACACACACTGGAAACTTTAAAATGCATCACATTAATATGCAAAAAAGCACCTCATTTGATTTTGTGATTTTCATGCAGTTTATCTTGACTAAGACTGAAATATGAATTCATAAAAACTAGACATATTATTAAATCTAATAAAAATGGCAGAAACTTTTAAAGTTTTAACTTAAACTAAAATATAAATAAATTCACAATATTACTGAAAACTAGTAGTCTCCTGATGATATTAAAATAATCTCTCTCTCTCGCTCTCCCTCTTCCTTCTCTCTCTCCCTCCAACAGGCGATGTGTTTTCCGGCATGGATTGGATGACAGAAAAATTAGACCTGAGTGACTTTGACCTGGATTCTCTGATCGGGTCATGTGACTCAGACGAGCCGCCCAGTTCTCCTGAAGATCTGCTGGCCTGTCTGGATACTGATATGGATCTGGACCTGGATTCCCTCCCGTTCTGCTCCTCAGATCTGGACCTGCCGCTGACCCTCGACCTCCCCATCCCAGAACCATCGGAAACACCCGCCGAGATCAAATCCGAGCCTGATCCCGCCGACACGTTAGATCTGGGAAGTGAAGTATCCGTGCTTCCGACTCCCGGGATCATGCTAAGTCTGAGTCCATCTCACATCATAGTGGTTCTGAGTCCGAAAGAGGAGGCGAGCAGCGCCGACGATTCATCCGATAGCGATAGTGGAATCTCAGTGTCCGAATCCCCGACTCACCAACCAGATCCGAAACCCCCAGGATCCTCCAGAACCAAACCCTACTCCAGAACCGACCCGGATCCAGTGGTCACAGGCCGAGTGAAGGCCGGTCCCGGCGCTCCTAAAGTGGTGGAGAAGAAGCTGAAGAAGATGGAGCAGAACAAAACGGCAGCGACCCGGTACCGGCAGAAGAAGCGGGTCGAGCAGGAGGTTCTGTCCCACGAGTGCGCCGACCTGGAGAAGAGGAACCGCGAGCTGGCGGAGAAGGCAGAATCCATCAGTCGGGAAATCAAATATCTCACAGATCTCATGGAGGAAGTTCGATCCGCCAAGAACCGCAGGAGCAAAGCTAAAGCCCAGGAGTAGGTTCTGATCCGGCGTGTGGAACACTGGAGATCGTCTGCACTGTTAAACTCTTTCACTGATTCATCCTCCCGTTCTCGTCCAGCAAGGGCTCATCATTCTCTGTTGTTACACTGAATCTGTTGCTTGTAAATATGCTATTTAAAACTAGCTAAACACGCTAGCTCTGTCTGGAAGTGTGTTAGCTTGTAAAAGCGCTTCACTGTTTTCTATTAAAGACGCATCAAACACAACTCTTCTGTCGACTGAGTGTTGGAGTCTCTGCTCTACAGTATCTGAAACATGTTTGCCTACACTTCTACCTCAAACATCTTGAGGGTTTATAGTGTGACTGTAGGATACAGGACGTCAGTGCGATAAGTGTGAGATTCATATAAGATGTGTGTTAAACAGCTGGATTACATAATCAGATTATAAAAATTATATTGTAGTTCAATATTACATTTTATAATAGTCATAATTGAGACTAGTTACTTTTTTATTGGTTACATTATTACTTAATGTACACAAAATAGCAGTAAATATTCATAATTCATTCTCAGTTTTTTCTTTGAAATATTCTTTTTTTTATTACACAAGAGGCCACAGCAAACGCACTTACTCACAAACACACACTTACTCACAAACTCACTCACTCACAAACACTCACTCACAAACACACACACTTAAACACACACGCTTACTCACAAACACACTTACAAACACACTTACACTTACTCACAAACACACACACTCACTCACAAACACACTCACAAACTCACTCACAAACACACTTAAACACACACGCTTACTCACAAACACACTTACAAACACACTCACACTTACAAACACTCACACACACTTACAAACACACGCTTACTCACAAACACACTTACAAACACACTCACACACACTTACAAACACACTCACTCACAAACACACTTACAAACACACGCTTACTCAAACACTCACACACTTACAAACACACACACTTACTCACAAACACGCACACACTCACACACTTACAAACACACTCACTCACAAACACACACACACACTTACAAACACTCACAAACACACACACACTTACAAACACTTACAAACACACGCACTTACTCACAAACACACTCACTCACAAACACACACACTTACAAACACACGCTTACTCACAAACACACTCACACACTTACAAACACACACACTTACAAACACACTCACAAACACACACTTAAAAACACACGCTTACTCACAAACACGCTCACACACTTACAAACACACACACACTTACAAACACGCTTACAAACACACACACACGCTTACAAACACACACACACTCGCACAGTATATCTTCATTTTTAAATTGTACACATTTATGCTTTATTAACTTTTCATGAACTTCCAAACCTGCAGTTCCTTCACAAACACCGGCTTGTAATGTTTAATGCGCTTAATTTAGGTGATGACACATCTCCAACACAATTGTTATGTTCTCTTATTCTTATGTCTCTATAGTAGTAGATTATCCTGTTCAAATCTATATAAGTTTGCTAAAAGTAGTCAAAGGAATCCATAATCAAAAAGTAGTCTGATTATATTACACACACTGTCTGTTAGAGAGTGTGTGTGTGAGCGAGAGATATACTAAATAATTTAATTTATCATTTTAATATCTGCCACTTCTGTCTCTGGTTCCCAGAATGTCTATAATGTTCATTATATTACCTAAAATGTGTTGGAATAGATTACATTACTAACTAGTTTTCATATATTTATACTGAACACACACACTCCACAACACACACACTCTCTACAAGAGTACAATACTGTAGTTTAGACTACACTCCACAACACACACACTCTACAACACACACACTCCACAACACACACACTCTACAACACAACATTCCACAACACACACACTCCACAACACAACACACTCTACAACACAACATTCCATAACACACGCACTCCACAACACACACACACCACAACACTCCACAACACACACACAACACTCCAGAACACACTCCACAACACACAACACTCCACAACACACACACTCCACAACACACACACAACACTCCAGAACACACTCCACAACACACAACACTCCACAACACACACAACACAACACTCCACAACACACTCCAGAACACACACACACACTCCACAACACAACACTCCACAACACACACACACTCCACAACACAACACTCCACAACACACACACACACACACACACACACACACACACACACACACACACACACACACAACACTCCACAAAGCACACACAACACAACACTCCACAACACACTTCAGAACACACACACACTCCACAACACAACACTCCACAACACACACACACACACACACACACACACACACACACACACACTCCACAACACACACACTCCACAACACTCCACAACACACACACTCCACAACACACAACACTCCACTACACACAACACTCCACAACACACTACACTCCACAACACACTCCAGAACACACTCCACAACACACACACACACACACACACTCCACAACACAACACTCCACAACACACTCCACAACACTCCACAACACTCCACAACACACACACTCCACAACACACACACAACACTCCAGAACACACTCCACAACACACAACACTCCACAACACACACACACAACACAACACTCCACAACACACTCCAGAACACACACACACTCCACAACACAACACTCCACAACACACAACACTCCACAACACACTCCACAACACACACACACAACACTCCACAACACACACACAACACTCCACAAAGCACACACAACACAACACTCCACAACACACTTCAGAACACACACACACTCCACAACACAACACTCCACAACACACACACACACACACACACACACACACACACACACACACACACACACACACACACACACACACACACACACACTCCACAACACACACACTCCACAACACTCCACAACACACACACTCCACAACACACAACACTCCACTACACACAACACTCCACAACACACTCCAGAACACACTCCACAACACACACACACACACTCCACAACACAACACTCCACAACACACTCCACAACACTCCACAACACTCCACAACACACACACTCCACAACACACACACAACACTCCAGAACACACTCCACAACACACAACACTCCACAACACACACACACAACACAACACTCCACAACACACTCCAGAACACACACACACTCCACAACACAACACTCCACAACACACAACACTCCACAACACTCCACAACACACTCCACAACACACACACACACAACACTCCACAACACTCCACAAAGCACACACAACACAACACTCCACAACACACTTCAGAACACACACACACTCCACAACACAACACTCCACAACACACTCCACAACACACATACACACACACACACACACACACACACACACACACACACACACACACACACACACACACACACACACACACTCACACACTCCACAACACACACACTCCACAACACTCCACAACACACACACTCCACAACACACACTCCACAACACTCCACTACACACAACACTCCACAACACACTACACTTCACTCCACAACACACTCCAGAACACACTCCACAACACAACACTCCACAACACACAACACTCCACAACACACACACACACACACACAACACTCCACAACACACACACACTCCACAACACAACACACACACACACACACACACACACACACACACACACACACACACACACACACACACACACACACACACACTCCACAACACTCCACAACACAACACTCAACAACACAACACTCCACAACACACTACACTCCACAACACTCCACAACACACACACTCCACAACACTCCACAACACACACACACTCCACAACACAACACTCCACAACACACACACTCCACAACACACACACACACACACACACACACACACACACACACACACACACACACACACACTCCACAACACAACACTCCACAACACACTACACTCCACAACACTCCACAACACACTACACTCCACAACACACAACACAACACAACACTCCACAACACACACACTCCACAACACTCCACAACACAACACTCCACAACACACTACACTCCACAACACACAACACTCCACAACACACACACTCCACAACACTCCACAACACACTACACTCCACAACACAACACTCCACAACACACTACACTCCACAACACTCCACAACACACAACACTCCACAACACACACACTCCACAACACACACACTCCACAACACACTACACTCCACAACACACAACACTCCACAACACAACACTCAACAACACAACACAACACTCCACAACACACTACACTCCACAACACTCCACAACACACACACTCCACAACACTCCACAACACACACACTCCACAACACACACACACTCCACAACACAACACTCCACAACACACACACTCCACAACACACACACACACACACACACACACACACACACACACACACACACACACACACACACACACACACACACACACACACACACACACACACACACACACACACACACTCCACAACACTCCACAACACACTACACTCCACAACACACTACACTCCACAACACAACACTCCACAACACACTACACTCCACAACACACAACACTCCACAACACAACACTCCACAACACACACACACTCCACAACACACACACTCCACAACACTCCACAACACACTCCACTCCACAACACACAACACTCCACAACACAACACTCCACAACACACTACACTCCACAACACACAACACACACACTCCACAACACAACACTCCACAACACACTACACTCCACAACACACAACACTCCACAACACAACACTCCACAACACAACACTCCACAACACACAACACTCCACAACACACACACTCCACAACACAACACAACACACACACTCCACAACACAACACTCAACAACACAACACTCCACAACACTCCACTCCACAACACAACACTCCACAACACACTACACTCCACAACACACAACACTCCACAACACACACACACTCCACAACACTCCACAACACAACACTCCACAACACACTACAGTCCACAACACTCCACAACACTCCACAACACACTACACTCCACAACACTCCACAACACAACACTCCACAACACCCCACAACACTCCACAACACAACACTCCACTCCACAACACCCCACAACACTCCACAACACAACACCCCACAACACTCCACTCCACAACACAACACTCCACTCCACAACACTCCACAACAAAACACTCCACAACACAACACTCCACTCCACAACACTCCACTCCACAACACTCCACAACATACTACACTCCACAACACAACACTCCACTCCACAACACCCCACAACACAACACTCCACAACACACACACTCCACAACACTCCACTCCACTCCACAACACAACACTCCACAACACAACACAACACAACACAACACAACACAACACAACACAACACTCCACAACACCCCACAACACAACACTCCACAACACAACACTCCACTCCACAACACAACACTCCACAACACAACACTCCACTCCACATCACAACACCCCACAACACTCCACAACACCCCACAACACAACACTCCACAACACAACACCCCACAACACTCCACAACACAACACCCCACAACACAACACTCCACAACACAACACCCCACAACACCCCACAACACAACACTCCACAACACCCCACAACACAACACTCCACAACACAACACAACCCTCCACAACACAACACTCCACAACACAACACTCCACAACACAACACCCCACAACACTCCACAACACAACACCCCACAACACAACACTCCACAACACCCCACAACACAACACCCCACAACACAACACACTACACTCCACAACACTCCACAACACACTACACTCCACAACACTCCACAACACAACACTTCACAACACCCCACAACACAACACCCCACAACACACACTCCACAACACACTACACTCCACAACACAACACCCCACAACACTCCACAACACAACACCCCACAACACACTCCACAACACACTCCACAACACACTACACTCCACAACACACATCACAACACTCCACAACACAACACTCCACAACACACAACACTCCACAACACACACACTCCACAACACAACACACACACTCCACAACACAACACTCAACAACACAACACAACACTCCACAACACTCCACTCCACAACACAACACTCCACAACACACTACACTCCACAACACACAACACTCCACAACACACACACACACTCCACAACACTCCACAACACAACACAACACTCCACAACACACTACAGTCCACAACACTCCACAACACAACACTCCACAACACACTCCACTCCACAACACAACACCCCACAACACTCCACAACACAACACTCCACTCCACAACACTCCACAACACAACACCCCACAACACTCCACAACACTCCACTCCACAACACTCCACTCCACAACAAAACACTCCACAACACAACACTCCACTCCAAAACACTCCACTCCACAACACTCCACTCCACAACACTCCACAACATACTACACTCCACAACACTCCACAACACAACACAACACTCCACAACACAACACTCCACTCCACAACACCCCACAACACAACACTCCACAACACACACACTCCACAACACTCCACTCCACAACACAACACAACACTCCACAACACAACACTCCACAACACCCCACAACACTCCACAACACAACACTCCACAACACAACACTCCACTCGACAACACAACACTCCACAACACAACACCCCACAACACTCCACAACACCCCACAACACAACACTCCACAACACCCCACAACACAACACTCCACAACACAACACAACCCTCCACAACACAACACTCCACAACACAACACCCCACAACACTCCACAACACAACACCCCACAACACAACACTCCACAACACCCCACAACACAACACCCCACAACACAACACTCCACAACACACTACACTCCACAACACTCCACAACACAACACTCCACAACACACTACACTCCACAACACTCCACAACACAACACTCCACAACACCCCACAACACAACACCCCACAACACACACTCCACAACACACTACACTCCACAACACAACACCCCACAACACTCCACAACACAACACCCCACAACACAACACCCCACAACACTCCACAACACAACACCCCACAACACTCCACAACACAACACCCCACAACACTCCACAACACAACACTCCACAACACAACACCCCACAACACAACACTCCACAACACAACACCCCACAACACTCCACAAATAACCCCTGAAATGATGACTTCAGGAAACTAATTGATACATTTAGATAAATATATTTCATACATTATAGCATATTATAATACAACTTATTAGGCCTATATATTTATAGAATAGCAAAGTAGGCCTAATCAATATAACGTACTAGACTGAACCACATAGAAGTGAAATATAAAGGCTATCATGATCATTTTGCCAAAAAAGAACCATGGATTTGTTTAGTTTATAATACGTTTTATTTTTAACTTAAACAAATACAAAATATATCATTCAAAACTCTTCGGCTCAGACTGCATTTGAAGAAAAATAAACACACCAGTTTTCTGTAGCCTTGTGCGAACTTATTCAATAGAATGTTCTTTCCAGTGCAAAAAAATAATATTTTTTTAAATTTAATTAGACAACATTTTAAGGAAGAGTAGTGCAAATATCTTTATATAATTATACTTC
The DNA here is from genome assembly GCF_965113295.1 of Leuciscus leuciscus. Classification (NCBI taxonomy): domain Eukaryota; kingdom Metazoa; phylum Chordata; class Actinopteri; order Cypriniformes; family Leuciscidae; genus Leuciscus; species Leuciscus leuciscus. The sequence goes on along the minus strand of NC_138738.1, from coordinate 41,305,952 downwards.
CATTATAGTTAACTTTCTTTCCAGTGCAAAACAATAATACATAAAAAAACAGCTAATAAAGAAAATATAAAATATTGCACTCAAATACTGCATTCAAGCAATACAACACCTGTATGTATATGTGTGTGCTCTCTTCTCTTTCGCTGCTCGGAGGCAGTCATTTTTACATTTCCCGCTGTTGTCACTTGTCGTCATCGTTGCTACGATACGTGACTCACAATGACTGAAACTATGAAGGTAAAATAGTAGCAAAACTCGAGAGCACGTAGATGTGAATTTGAGAACTTGTACAATAAATATTGGTACTTGTACATGAACATTTACACTCACAGCTCCAATGTGAAAACCTGTAAAATAAAAATCTGAAGTTGAATGTTGAAATTTGCACTCGCATACAATAGTCACAAACCTGTATTCTGAATCTGAAGCTGCAGACAAGTAGACACAAATGTGTAAAATGTCATTCACAGAAATACAACGACAGACACAAACTTGTAATATATATTTTGCGTTTAATCTTACATTCACATTCGCGGTACTACCTCAATTAGGCACTTGCAACTTATCAAATCTGTCACTGCAATTTCAAATTTCGCGCCTTGACTTTTGCTACTCTTTTCGCGATTAATCAGGTGCAAAACTAACTTGTGCACTTGAAACTCAGAGGCGGTGAGAGAGAAAGGGGGGCGGGGGTGGGGGGGTCAAAGGAGCCGTTTTATTGGTTGGCACCTAGCCAATGAAATGGGACTTCGATGATGTCACGAAACCCCCGTGCACTGAAACGCTAACATGGCTTAATGCATTATTAGACTGATATTAAAAGAAATAAACGATATTATCAAACTCAGGAAACACAATGCTAATAATGCATACTACAGAAAAGCAGATGAGCACAGAATATGACAAAAGAAAGCAAATGTGTGTTCAGTGCAAATAAACTTGCCTGTGTTTTATTAATAATGTAACGAATTATGTGTTTTTTTGTTATTGTTTATTTTATTTTATAACTGTTGGTCCATTAAGCCTCATTAAGCGTTTTCTTGGTTTTCTATGGGAGGAAAACGTACAATTAAACGCGTTGCGTTCATCTTCTGTGCTCAATTGCTTTTCTGTGTGCTTTGTTTGTATGGTGTTTCCTGAGTTTGGTCTTTTAATACCACTGTCTCAATTAAACGCGTTGCGTTCATATTCTGTGCTCATCTGCTTTTCTGTAGTATGCATTATTAGCATTGTGTTTACTGAGTTTGATAATATCGTTTATTTCTTTTAAAGTCGGCATGAAACGGAAGTTGAGATTGTCATTTTTTCCTTGTTGTGACGTATATCCGAGTGAAACGGCTTCTGAAATTAGAAAAAAAATGTAGGGCGGGGCTTGATTTCGTCCTTCGGGAATTGATTGGATCGCTGGAGGTTGGGCGTTGCAAACAAAATGGAGGCAGATTTGAATGCCAGTTTACATTCAGTTGTGTAGGATTTCTCTCCACCGGACTCCCCACCGTTACTCTCCCATGAAGGATTTTTTATTGAGGAGCCCGGCGACGAGAACGAGGACGAGCAGCTAAATTTTCAGGCAGGAATCAGCCCATATTTATATGAGCCTCCAGCGAACCAAGATGAGTCAAGTCAAGTTATCAGTCAAGTTCACCATCGAGAGCATCTCGACGTGTCCGATAAGTAAATAACTAGATTTAGATAAGATAGATAGCCTACCATTCGGACACTTCGAGATGCTCTCGAGGGTGAACTTGACTGATAACTTGACTTGACTCAAAACGAGACAGACACCGATAGCCGCACCCTCATCGGCTCTGGCCGCACCCTTTCGCCATGGCACGTGACCGAAAGAGAAAAGAGGTCGTTTCGAGGGGGGAGGGAAGGGTAATGTATTTGATTAAAGATTATAAGGGTAAATGAATTTTTAAAAAATAATGAAGTGCACAGATAAATCATTTATAATAAACACTACAATATTACATATAAAAAGAAGATTTGTCAAATTTGATTTCATGCCGACTTTAATATCAGTCTAATGCATTAAGCCATGTTAGCGTTTCAGTGCACGCGGGTTTCGTGACATCATCGAAGTCCCATTTCATTGGCTAGGTGCCAACCAATAAAACGGCTCCTTTGACCCCCCCACCCCCGCCCCCGCCCCCGCCCCCCTTTCTCTCTCACCGCCTCTGAGTTTCAAGAGCACAAGTTAGTAGAGGTGGGCGATACTCCAAATTTCGGTATCGATCCGATACCAAGTAAATACAGGGCCAGTATCGCCGATATCGATACCGATACCTATACTTTTTCGTTTTAAAAGCATGCACTTGAACTTATGCACTTTCCTGTGCTAGAGCAGTGTGTCATGATTTATGAGGTGAATGCATCATTAATATGCTAAATCTGAATACGTTTTCATGACTACTAAATATTTTGTGATTTGTGCTCTCAACTCGCCTGTAATTATTAGTCAGTGACTTTTACAAAACTACCCTAATTATAGTAAAAGTACTATTGTACACTAGCCTACTGTTTAAAAGTTTGGGGTCTGTAAGATTTTTTATTCTCTTCTGCATTTATTTGATCAAAAATACAGTAAAATCTGTAATATTACAATTTAACATAGGCTATCTGTTTTCTATGTCATACTAAACTGTAATTTATTCAAGTGATCAAAGCTGAATTTTCGGCATCATTACTCCAGTCATGATGATAATTCATTTTAATATGCTGATTTACAGCTCAGGAAACATTTCTTATTATTATCAATGTTGAAAACAGTTTCATATTTTTTGTGGAAACCATGATGCAGAATTATTTGATGAACAAAGTTTAAAAAGAACAGCATTTATGAAGTAGTTTTTTTTTAACAGTGAAAAACCCTTGACTGTCACTTTTGATCAGTTGAATGCATTGCTCCTTGTTGAATAAAAATATTAATTTCATTAAAAAAATCTTACTGACGTCAACATTTTGAACCGTTATATACACTTTTGCTTTGTTTATTAAAAAAAAATACCCGATTGTTTCTCTGTCATCTAAGCAAGGCTTTGTTTCCCAAACGCACTGGTCCTGTGAGCTCAGCGAAGCACCAGCATCGAACGCTCTGGGATTGATTGGTCTCGTCTTGTATCCAGATGACTAGGAGAAAAAGTTCTAGCCTACACAATTATCCGCTAACATTCGCTTATTTTTCCACTTAGAAGCTTATTTTACGCACTGAATTGCGTGCTAAATTAATAAAAATTACTGGTAAAAAAA
>NC_138738.1:41265200-41297700 GCF_965113295.1 Leuciscus leuciscus | reverse complement strand
ACTGTAAATGTTTTTCATGTTAATTAATCTCGTAGCATCATCTAGTTACACAATTACAAGCTCGTACCATCTGTGTCACCTCAGCCCGTTCCTAATTAATCCCTAGGTATTTTAATTAACATCTTAATTAGTGGTGCGTTAAGTTCTTAATTATTCACCGGGACACTTGGTCTCTAATCTGTGAGAAATAAAAGAATCAGGTGATCTGAAGAAAACAAGAAGAAAGAGAAGTCCAGCTCTGTTCACTGTAGCTTCATCTTCTCAGAGTCTAACGATCAATCAGAAAAGAGTCACGAGGAATGAAACGTTATGAATGAGCTGCACAGAAAGAGGCAAACAGGGTCACATCTGGGGAAACACGACACACAACACTCAGACAACTGGCACACGTTCATGAAGTCAACATGTTAATGATAAGCAGCTCTTTAAATAAGTGGCTTTTGCTCAAATCAGAGTCAAGATTTTACATCATCAACACATTGCAGAGCTTTACATCAGTAGCAAGCAAACATTGAAATGCGTTAATATTATAGAAAGTGGACCGTTAATAGGCCTTATATGAACTGCATTGAAAAGTGGTTTAATGCAAATAGTTCATTGCACAGACAGTGTGTGTTCACCTCATCATATTCACTCTCTCTGTGAGCAGGTTTAATGTATTTAATGTCATCTGTGCTGTATTTTCTTTGTCTTGATGTTTCGTTCGAGGTGTTTGAGGAAGAGGCCGATGTCCATCCATCTGTTGAATTTGACTTTTACCTGGTAACACAAAATTGTGCCAAAATAGTGTGTAGTTCGATGCACATACGATCTTTGACATCAACAGAGTTTTCTGCTCTAAAAGAGTCTATTTATTCTGCTGTCATATTGGTTATATATGGTTAGTTTTATTGTACTGTATCTGACCTGGCTGCGTTTACACTGGCACTAAATATCCAATCTTTTACTCAAATCTGAAATAGATCGGGATTTGTTGCACACGTGAAAACACAAAAATCCGCACGAGATCCGCATTTTTCCGGAGCCACTTCCAAATGTGGTTTTAAATCAGATTCATATCCGATATCTGGACATACGACCCACATCTAAACATGCATATACGATTCCCCTTTGAATTAAAAGCCACTACAAGACGAGGACGACATGTTTATTCACAAAAATAGCTTTTTAATGTTGTATTATGAGGCAGAGGTGCCTGTACTCGCTCGCTCAGCTTTATATTGAGCTGGAACTTTATATTTATCTTTGTAAAGAAAAGAAATTGCGATCATTGAACATCATTTTGAGCAGGAATGAATGTAAACACAAATATCAGATTCCAGTCCTGTCTAAAGTGAATGTAAACAGACGGGCCAAAAAAAATCGGATATGGTTAAAAGATGTGATCTGTGCATTAAGACTTGTGGAGTAAATGCAGCCATTGTTTATGGCCCCATTACAACAGACTTGAGGGCTTGTTTTGGCTCACAACCCTCCAGTTGAGAACCACGGAGACACAGACAGCCTTAAATCACGCATGCTACGCTTCAGACGCTAACGTTGACGGGTTTCTTGGAGGGACTCTCGAGGCAGGGACAGAACTCGGATCGCTCCATCTTAGAGATGTAGAGCAAAGGCTCGATGGTGCAGCTCAAGTCCATGATGGAGAACACGGCGAGGCTGATCTTACACCGAAACGCCACAAACGTGTAGGTTGATGCAAATGGCAGGAGAGCAACCGGAGGGAGATAGTTCACCACGATGATGGCGAGGACAATAGACACCATTTTGAAGGCTCTCTTCTTCACAGGGTTCATGACTTCTTTCCCTGCCACACTTTTCCTGAGGACCCAGATGATGGACAGGTTGCAGAACACCATGAGGAAGAAGGCAGCGAGGATGACTCCGCTGAAGACTTCGTTCACACTCAAGACGCCTAAAAAGCATTTGGTCAACGAGTAGGCCAGGATGAGTCCCCAAACCACCATGGAGACGCCGATTCGGATGCGATTATCACGGATCCCGGTGAATAGAATGGGATGGACCACAGCGATGTACCTGTCCAGACAAATACAGGTGAGAAATAACGGAGTCACGTCTTTCAGCCCGTAGGCGAAACGCACGGAGTACCAGATTGTGTCATCGCTTAAGTACAGCCGGTTTGCCAGATCTACTGGCGTCATGAGGCCGAAATAGGCGTCCAGGACCGAGAGGTTGAAAATAAAGATGTCTGACGTCGATCCTTCGCTCTTCTTCTTCAGAATCTGCCACATCACGAGGATGTTTAATGGCACTCCTGCAACCAGGTTTAATACTTTAACACCAAAGTAGAGGATAAACCAGTGAGGAGCCTCGGCACACGCCTCGAACAGGTACCACAGCGGACGCTGCCACCCAGGAGCGGTGGAGTTCAGGTTTAAATCCGTGATGTTTTCCATGAGGAATGATGATTAGCTGTGAATTAGAGCGTCGGTTCTTCAACGAGAGCGACTGTTCAGCAGCAAAACAAAGTGACGACCTTTCAAAAGTTTGTTTATGTGAACCTCATAAAACCAAGTTAAATTATTGCACAGAAATCTAATGCTCCCGCTACAGTTCCGTTCGATTGTCGGTTTCTCCCGACGTTTCTCTGACCATCACCCAACTTAGACACGTCCTCAGTTTAGCGTCTCTCTCGGGGCGCTCCATTAAAAGCTTATCCCGCGGGAGACAGAGGTGGGACGTTTTGGACGCGACCAATTGTTGCAGGTCTTTTGGGTCAACAAGAAGGTGTGTAGCAGAAGAACTCGTCTGTGATTGGATGAAGAGGAGGGTCTGGCGGAAAAGTTCGTGATGAAGTCTGCAGTTCGATGGAAGGGGATGATCAAAGTTTTGTGATGTAACTGCAGAGCTTCATGTCAACAAGTGATGCAAGGAACAAATGAGTAAATCTACTGTAACATCTTGCAAATACTCATTTCTGGCTCTCTGCCACTGAGTCCACAGCTGTGGGGGACGATATATATGAGCTTATGACTGCGATTTAGAGCAATAAGCATTTCAGTGAATTCTATCAAAGCATTACAGTTTCAACTAACTTCAAATTTAGTTTGAATGCTTTTGTGTTTTCATACAGATACTCCATCCAGTGACTGATCCATTAACTTGTGGATTCTCATTTCTCACACACTTTAGGGTTGAATATCAGTTTAATATTTGGTGCAAATGTTTAATGACTGACAACAGTGAGTTTCTTTCACATTTCATTTCATTCGGATGCTGTGTATTCATGCATTTGAATTTTTTATTCATGCATGTCACTCGCTCAGATTTCATTTGAATCCAGGAGGTTTTAATGGATGGGAGTTTAGTAAACCTTTCGTTTGTTTTCCACTTCTGTGTGTTACACAACATTTATGCATTTTGCAGACCCTTATTGTTTCATGTTCAATTTTAATTTTCTGAGCCAAAAGCAAGTGAGTGGAGTTTGGGATTGAATAGATATTTTTCTATTTGGTGTTCAAGTACTCATTTACATAGTGTTCATTTCATGAGAAGCTGTGAAGTTTTGTGAATATTTCAGAGGGGTTTCATACAGGGCTGTGTGTCAAACCTGTGTGCTTTACAGTTTTCACTGTGTTCAAATGAAGATAAATCCGTCCCTCTTGTTATTCTGATATTTCAGAGTATTTACACATGGCTGCTATAGTTCAGAACAGAAGAATAAATAAACAGACATGCAAGTAAATCATTTTTAGAGTTCCTTTATGCATAATAAATACAACAAATATTTATATATCTTTTCCTTATTGCTCTGGTCAATAAAACCATCTCCAGTAGCCAGAGATCAATGACAACACAAGCTCTCGTGACCATCTACTGTAAATGTTTTTCATGTTAATTAATCTCGTAGAATCATCTAGTTACACAATTACAAGCTCGTACCATCTGTGTCACCTCAGCCCGTTCCTAATTAATCCCTAGGTATTTTAATTAACATCTTAATTAGTGGTGCGTTAAGTTCTTAATTATTCACTGGGACACTTGGTCTCTAATCTGTGAGAAATAAAAGAATCAGGTGATCTGAAGAAAACTCAAAACAGTGACGAGAAGAAAGAGAAGTCCAGCTCTGTTCACTGTAGCTTCATCTTCGCAGAGTCTAACGATCAATCAGAAAAGAGTCACGAGGAATGAAACGTTATGAATGAGCTGCACAGAAAGAGGCAAACAGGGTCACATCTGGGGAAACACGACACACAACACTCAGACAACTGGCACACGTTCATGAAGTCAACATGTTAATGATAAGCAGCTCTTTAAATAAGTGCCTCTAAACGGCTTTTGCTAAAATCAGCATTTCAAACCATGGCAATACATAAACCCAAACCCCAGAGTCATACATCACAGTACTAAAATTAAACATTAAAATGCACTGACATTATATAAGTAGACCCTGAAAAGGCCAAGTAAGATGCAAAATTATTAACATGACTGAAGCCAGGGGTGTCCAGTCCTGCTCCTGGAGGGCCACTGTCCTGCAAAGTTCAGCTCCAACACCCCAATTAAACACACCTGAACCAGATAATCAAGGTCTTCCTTGGGATACTAGAAACTTGCAGGCAGGTGTGTTGAGGAAAGTTGGAGTTAAACTCTACAGGACAGTGACTCTCAAGGACCGAGTTTGATTTAAAATAGAAGTGGTGTTCAGCTCAAATCATGTTAATTCAATGTCATATTTTATTGACTCTGTGCAGTTTTGCTTACCCTGTCCATGTAAAAATAAATCTTAAATTAATTAGACAAATTTGTGCTGAAATACTGTAGAGTTTGACGGAAACAACCTTTGACATCAGTAGGCGCGTTTCCATTAGAGATTTGCACAAAACGTTTTTTTTTTTTTTCTAAATGTCGACAAAAAACTACTGCGAAATGACGGCGTTTCCATTAACCGATGTTATGCGACTAAAACGTATTTCCTTTCGCAATAAGTTATTCCAAAAATCATGGCGACAGATGTTGGTAGGTTTACGTATATCCCAGCCACTGCACTGGCCGTTATTATTAATCGAAGGAGACGTATGTGTGTTATCCAAGCATTAATGGTAAGGAACGACCCTTATTATACTTGAGAGCGGCTCATATGAGGAGTTTCTCCCTCATTTCTGCTTCGAGCTCTTGATTGTGGCATTTCTTTGAGGTTTGGAATCCATTATTCCTGTAATTCTTTTGTCTTTTATCAATTTAATAAAGAACTCTGTCTCGTATTCAGTCCAAACACACCGCGTCGTCTACGTCAGCTGACCTGTAAATGCGCATAAACTGTTTCCATTGCAGTTTTGCGAAATAGTTCTTTTTCGAATTGCCTGAAAAACCACCTCATGCGAGCGTAGAAACTTTTTTACCATAAATAGGAGTTTCTGCGAAATTTACGTTTTTCCATTGGCCGTATTTTCAATTCGCAATTTCAATTTGCGCAATTTGAAGGGTAACGGAAACGCGCCTAGTGACTAAAGATATAAGTATTTTTCTCTTTCGTTTATAAAGGTGATGAGTCTATCTATTTTGCTTAGTTTTGTTTTATTATATGCATTTCATGTTGTGTTTTCCCCTACTTTCAGTGACCAATCACGACAGACCTGTTGAGAATTAGACAAATACACAAAAATTCATACGGTGGTTCGTTTCAGACGCTAACGTTGACAGGTTTCTTGGAGGGACTCTCGAGGCAGGGACAGAACTCGGATCGCTCCATCTTAGAGATGTAGAGCAAAGGCTCGATGGTGCAGCTCAAGTCCATGATGGAGAACACGGCGAGAAGAACCTTGCAGTGGAGCGTCACAAACGAGAAGGTTGATGCAAATGGCAGGAGAGCAACCGGAGGGAGATAGTTCACCACGATGATGGCGAGGACGATAGACACCATTTTAAAGGCTCTCTTCTTCACAGGGTTCATGACTTCTTTCCCTGCCACACTTTTCCTGAGGACCCAGATGATGGACAGGTTGCAGAACACCATGAGGAAGAAGGCAGCGAGGATGACTCCGCTGAAGACTTCGTTCACACTCAAGACGCCTAAAATGCATTTGGTCAACGAGTAGGCCAGGATGAGTCCCCAAACCACCATGGAGACGCCGATTCGGATGCGATTATCACGGATCCCGGTGAATAAAATGGGATGGACCACAGCGACGTACCTATCCAGACAAATACAGGTGAGAAATAAAGGAGTCACGTCTTTCAGCCCGTAGGCGAAACGTTGGGAATACCAGATTTTGGGATTGTTTAAGTACAGCCGGTTGATCATGTCTACTGGCGTCATGAGGCCGAAATAGGCGTCCAGGACTGAGAGGTTGAAAATAAAGATGTCTGACGTCGATCCCTCGCTCTTCTTCTTCAGAATCTGCCACATCACGAGGGTGTTCATTGGGAATCCTGCAAACAGGTTTAATACTTTGACACTAAAGTAGAAGATAAACCAGTGAGGAGCCTCGGCACAGGAATCATACTGGTACCACAGCGGACGCTGCCACCCGGAGACGGTGGAGTTCAGGTTCAAAGCCGAGATGTTTTCCATGAGGAATGATGATGAAATAAGCTGTGAACGAGAACGACTGTTATATTTACATGAATTCAAGATCAGCCAGAGAGACTTCAAAACCAAAAGCCATATCTAACAATGATTTCAAAAGTTAAAGGGGTCATGACATGAGGAATCCAATCCAAATGCATACTTTTATTACTGTACTATTGAAGCATACTATAAGCTGCAGACATCAAAAATTCCTCCTGAATGTAAAAAAAAGCATCTAGCCGCCAAAATGACTTGTTAGCTGCATTCGCCTACTTATACTATGCCCTTGAATTACTATGCCCTATGAGAGAAATTATTACAGTGGTGCGATTTTAATGCCCCTTGATATTAATATCATAAAAATGGAGGAGATTGAATGTGGGAGTGTTGGTATCACGATGAGCACATCAGACAGGTAGAGACTTATAAGTACTTAGGAGGAGTAATAAATGATAGATAATACGTTATCATGGAATGACTGGACAGTATCTGTAAACATCAGTGCATGAGAATGCTGAGGTCTTCTGGAGCAAGAAAACTGATGTGTGATCAGGAGTGTTTGCTGTAACTCTATGGTAGACTGCATGAATTTGTCTGTCAGTTTAAAAACAAAGTCTTTGAAACAACTAAAAATGTGCTCTAAGATTGTGGGTCAGCCACTTCAACAGTATTAGAGTGTTATTATCACAGGGTTGGCCAACATTACTGTCGGAACCGAATCATGTGTTGTACAATGAATTTGTACTTTTACCATCCAATCGGCGTTACAAAGTCCCAAGATATAATCGAATTAGATTAAAGCATTCCTTCGTGCATCAAGATGTATTAGAGTTGAATAAGTTACATAGAAATTAAACCAATTTAAACCAAGGAATGTACATCGCACGCCATGACAGAAGAGTGGACCTTATAGTGAAGGACAAATCAAGCCATTTCTCATCTTCAGTAAAAATGTACAAACATTCTTGTGTAAAACCATCCATGTTTCATTATTGTAATAACTCTGAAACCTCTTCACATTTGTTTGCTAATACACCAGATGTGGCTGTGGTTAATGAGGAGATCAGCGAGGTGTGTGTTGTGGAGGTTGCATGTTCCTTTGACTCTAGTATGGAAAAAGCCTTTATGATAAGATTATTAAATATCAACCACTCCTAATCCTAAACATCATCTCAGAATTAGGTTATCAGCGCCGGCTACTTGGGTTCATATTCGGCAGCTTAGGACACACACACACACACACACACACACACACACACACACACACACACACACACACACACACACACACACACACACACACACACACACACACACACACACACACAGGCTGGTTGTAAGAGGGCTTCAACAACTTGGGATGCCTAAAAAGAGGGCTAACGGCTAGCAGAGTAACTGTGCTGTGTGTGTGTGATTGTAAAGGTTTTGTTTATGTACTATGGTTTTGTATTAGTGAATAAACTTACTGTAACTGTAACGATCACTTTGTGCTCTTATGGTAATCTGAGGTACAGTGAGAACTGTGCATGTGCGTAGAGCGTCAGTAATAGATGTGAGGAGAAGAGATAACCGCTCTACTGACTTTTGTACTCTTTCTTTTATTTCCATTTCTATAAGTTGAATACTTTTTCCCACTCAATCCCCATGAATGGCGTTTAAGTCATGTTATTAAACCCGGGGAAAATACGCCATCTCTCGTCTCTCGTGCATCTTCTCCTCCGACACTATTGTTTTTCTCTCTGGGCAACAACATCTCAACTCATCTCAGTTTTAAGACTGTTTTAGTTATATCATATCATCATCATCATCATACTAGTCATAATAAAACTGTAAACAACTGTTTAACTAGTCAAAATCAATAGGTCAAATCTCATTTAAAGATTTTCAATCAGATTTTTTAGTATAGGAAGATGGAGATATTTGAATTTTGCTTTTTGACTGGGAACGCCAATAGTAACATTCTTACTATAGAGACAATTACTTTATAGATGTAAGAAATAGTCATGCAATATGCAAGAAATATCTCTGCTAAGCTCTGCTTAACCAATCCTGCCTTGGAAACTTGTCATTGGCCATTTTGTCTGAGAATTGTATAATAAAGGTCCTGTGCATTCAGGTAATTTCAAACTGCATTATACAGAAATTATAAAAAAATTTAAACAAAAAAGTAACTGGGCCACATGTCAAAATGACAGAGTTTGCAGAGAGGACAAGCAGGTTTTTGACTTACTAAGTAGTAGAAGTTTATGTTGAGGTTGAAATTGGAACGAACACATATAAAACTACATTTACTTACTCAAAATCTAAATAAGATGTTAATACATCTTGACTTGTACAGGTCTCGTCTGGTGCAACATTTGCCATATTTTAAGAGAAGTGTTTCATGCACTGTCTCAGTGAAGAGCATCGTTACCATGATCTCTCTCTGTAATAATGCAACACTGCCAGCTTGTGGACTGTTACATTAATGTCATGAGTTAGTTAAACTGCACTAACACACAAGCAACACTAATGCATTACCTTCTAATACCAGTTATACTTGATTTTTCTTTTTCTTCATTTGACTGACTGCTTTGAATCTGAAGCATTAAACCTCTCAGACACACATTTATTTGCACTGTTTTACGTTTTTGATGTGTAATTCCATGTTTCTACAGGCTCTGAAATCACAGCGTTACATACTGGATATATGGATAAATATTATTTAATAATTCCAGTAACATTTCTCCGTGTCAGTTATCGCTAAGGCAACAGATGGATCTGAGTAAAGTCTAAAAACAATTTTGATGTTTGTAAACTGCGATGACGTGTTGTTTGTGGGCGGAGCTAACACTTTCTGGCGGCAGATGCAGAGCCAATGGGCGGAGCTAGACGGGTGTCCTAACCAGACGCGACAAACGGCAAACGGTCTCTATTTCTGCGACGGTACGGCTAGAAGAAGAACAACATAGCCTACAAAGTATGGCAATGATAATCTCTGGTACAGTTTATGTGCATTTGTGAGTTTGAAATGAATATCATTTTGCGTGACCTTTATAGCCGTACTTAAAGCTACGAAAGAAATGGCTGAATCGTGGTCAGTGGACGAGGTGCAGACGTTCCTCTCGTTGGTTGCCGAGGAGCGGATGGGGAAACACGGAATGAAAAATTCGCATTTAATATGATGATGTCATGGCAGTAGAGACGGCAACTCGATCAGTCCCACCCACTTTGAAGCGGTACTAACTGCAGTGGAAAAGCAACCGAGCTAAAGCGAACCGAACCGTGCCGTACCGAGTCGAGTCGTACCACGCAGTGGAAAAGCGAAGCGAGCCGAACCGTTCCGTGCCGAGTCGAACCGTACCGAGCCGAACCGAGCCGTACCATGCAGTGGAAAAGCGCCATTATACATAAGTCACGGTTTGATACGAGTTCGGTACATTTACACATCTGACTGTACCGAACCGTGACGTCTGCCGTCCCATGCCGTTTTGGGACCAATACATTTACCATTACATCCCTAGTCAAGTCAAGTCACCTTTATTTATATAGCGATTTTTTATATAGCAGCTTTACAGTGATAATAGGAAAATAATGCAACAAAGTTTGTTTCTAGAAGAAAATAGCATCACAGTCCAGCTTAAGTACGTTCAGTGATGGTTAATTTTTGTTGTAAAAAAGTTATTAATTTAGTTCATTTATCTATACAGCCTGGAGAAAACAGTGATGTCATCGTCCAGCTCAGTTCAGTTCTCATATAATGGTGTCAATGCAGGCAGATCAATAATATTGTAGAATATTAAGTTGTGCTAGTGCTTATCCATTTCGTTGTGATTGCAGTGTGACTGCAGAGAGATTTCGCCCACACTCTCTTCTGACTGGCTGTGATTGGTTTTGTCACGTCTCAACTTGTAGTCGTGTTACGTCTATTGTGGACAGACAAATTGCTTGTCACTGGAATTTTATTGCATCACGTCTGGTTAGGACACGGAGTACACCTACCCACAAAGCTAAACATATCTCCACCCATTAGGTCCACAGCGCTGGACTAGGTCAAGCTTCACCCGTTACATCCAGAGAGGAGGAGCTAGACGGCAAGCTCCACCCATTACATTCAGAGAGGATGAGCTAGATGGCAAGCTCCACCCATTATTTCAGAGAGGAGGAGCTAGACGGCAAGCTCCACCCATTATTTCAGAGAGGAGAAGCTTGACGGCAAGCTCCACCCATTACATTCAGAGAGGAGGAGCTAGATGGCAAGCTCCAACCATTAAATCCAGAGAGGAGGAGCTGGACGTCATTTGGCTCTGCAGTGAGAAAGTGATGGTTCTGCAGTAGCAGTCAGAGCTGTTGAAAAACTCAGTTACGACACTCCCATAGACCGCCATAGAAACATGCTGTTGTCCAGTAAGAGGGGGTCTTGTTGCCTTGCTAAAGACATTCATCGCAGGACCCACCTTCATCTTGTCAAAATGACTGGACTGAAGGGTTTTACTTGATAGATTTGGAGCAGTTTTCAATGTCATCCCCTCTTGAAAATCCACCATATATTTTAGTGGACCAATTGAAACCTCATTGAAGACAAGGTTCTCCCTCTCTACTGTATCTGGAGGAATCGTAAATGTCTGTCCACGGACCAGGGCGCTCTTCAAGTTCTTAACCAGATGTGGGACGTCTGGCATGAAGTATAACCTATTGTCTGGTCTTGCAGGGTGTGGGACAGATGTTTTGTTTTGATCCACTCCGAAGCTGCCTTGTCAGTGATGTTGAGGATGGGCTTTGAGATCGCCTCATTAGTGGAGTTGCCACTGTAATGGTAAGCTACAACTTGCTTCCATCGTTTGTGGTCCCTGCCAACACAAAAACACACGCATGTGTTGCCATTCCTGTGTGGCCAGGTAATGTCACGTCCCCATAAAGCTTCCCTCTTCCCAGCTCCACACTCGGTGTCAGTGCCATCTCATCCAGAGTTAGCACACATTACCTCTCCATCTCTGTCAGGCCATCTACCCTCAGCATGATCTCGTGTCATCTCTCCCTGGACTTCTGTGATAGGAGCAGGTTCATTACAGGACCAGGAGAATGACACACCCTCACAGTAAGGAGGCTGTGTACACTTAGTGTCCACTTTATTAGGCACACCTGTACGATCTAATGTAATTCAATACTACAGCTTTGCCATGAATTCTGCTTTTATGAAGTTTATAATCAGTCAGAAATGTGTCAATTCAATACTGAGGTCATAGGTGATGTTGCACTACATTGTATTCTGAGGAGTTTCTTATTTTTTGAATATTAGAAACACATCTGGATATAAAGCAAGTACAACAGCACCCCCAAAAACTATGACCTCAATAGTTTTGTACACCAAATTTACTGTAATTTTGAGATGATAACCGGTGACATTGACACGACATCTTCGGACTGGGAATTATGCGTTTCTATGGCTGATGGAAGCGCTCAGAAAATTCCCATCTTTCAAGTTGTAATTACGAGCTATACGAGAACGTGAACGCTTTTTACAAGTTGAAATCTCGTAGGCTATTTACGGTAATTACAACATCAGTCTAGCCTGTCCGTTTAATGGCTTGCAACCAAGAATGTCTGCGTTTAGCTTCAAATTACGTCTTCAACGACGGTATTGTATAAAAATGTAGACCACATTCTTTGCAGTCTGGTTTTCTTCCACAGTTACCTCAGTTTTACTGCAGTGACAGAACTGAGACGCTGGCTCCCAAATGCTCTATTTCACGCCACAACAGCAGATTCAGAATGAGACATCATTTAGTTATTTTGACTTGTAAAAATGTAATAAGAGACATCTCTTATTAGCCTACCTATATTACATGACGTGTCAATTGAAGATATCTTGTACAAACCTTTACAGATCTTGAAAATCAGAATATAATTGCAGATATCTCTAATTAGTCGGAGGATTATGCTTTTGTCATTTTTTTTCTTTTCTTTCTTTTTTCTGTGTTGACGCTGTCAATCCCACAGTTACCCGTGTGTTGTTCAGCTCCCATAGGAATAGATGGACTCTATTTTAGCAAAAATCTCAGTTCTACATATGAAAGAATGGAATGAAAAAATAAATAAAAAAGGTAATTGTGACTTTTTATCTCACAATTCTGAGTTTATATCTCTCAATTCTGACATTTATCTTGCGATTCTGAGTTTATATCTCTCAATTCTGACATTTATCTTGCGATTCTGAATGATATCGCACAATACAGAGGAGAAAAATCTGAATTGCGAGATATTCCGTGTAGAATATAAACGTTTAATGTTTGTTTTTAAATCCTTATCGTGTAATACATATCGTGATTCCTCGGTGAAACGTTATACATCAAATAGATCCCTGCGGTCTTCCGATCAGTCTCTTCTAACGGTTCTAAGATCTAGATTAAAACGTAGGGGTGACCGCGTCTTCTCGATCGCTGCCCCGAAACTGTGGAATCTGTCACCCGTCCATCAGATCGGCTCAGACTATTTCGAGTTTTAAATCATTGTTAAAAACTCATCTATTAACTCAGACTTTTAATTCCTCTGGGCGTTGAGTCAAAATTCTCTTTGTTGTGGTTTTATGTTGTTTTTGTGTTGTCTATGTATTTATTTATATTTTATTATCTCTGGAAAGCACATTGGTGCAACTGCAGTTGCAGTGAATTGTGCTATATAAATACAAGAAAGAAAGAAAGAAAGATAAACTGGATTTCTGACCTTTCCCCTCAGAATTATAAACTCGCAATTATGAGTTATAAAGTCCGGACTGGGAGTTTAGCCTATATCTCACATTTCTGAGACAAAAAGTCAGAATTACGAGACATAAACATGCAATTTTAAGTGAAAAAAGTTTCCATAAGTCAAGTCAAATCAAGTATATTTGTATAGCGCTTTTCACAATACAGATTGTATCAAAGCAGCTTCACAGTATTAAATTAAAATAATACAACAAGGTTTGTTTCAAGTGGAATTTATTGATTGATAAAATTAAATTAAATATCCCCAAAATATCCCCAACTGAGCAAGCCAAAGGCAACAGTGGCAAGGAACCGAAAAACTCCATCAAGTGACCTAATGGTGTCCTAAAACTCCATCAGGTGACCTAATGGTGTCCTAAAACTCCATCAGGTGACCTAATGGAGAAAAAAAACCTTGGGAGAACCCAGGCTCAGTCGGGGGCCAGTTCTCCTCTGGCATTTATGAGCTAGAGGCCGGATTGTAGTTTGAACTGTAGGATTATATGAATGCCTGGCTGAAGAGATGCGACTTTAATCTAGTTTTAAACTGGGAGAGCGAGTCTGAGCAACGAACAGTATCAGGAAGACTATTCCAGAGTTTTGGAGCCAAATGTGAAAATGCTCTCCCTCCTTTGGTGGTTCTGGATATCCTAGGTATGACCAAAAGCCTTGAATTTAGTGATCTTAAAGAGCGCGATGGATTATAGGGCGATAGAAGATCCGTTAAATAGACTGGAGCTAAGCCGTTTAGGGCTTTATAAGTCAGTAGCAATACCTTGTAATTAATACGGAACTTTATAGGTAACTATGCAAGCTCCCAATAACCTTCCATAGAAATTGTGGTAGTGGTGAACTTTTTCAACTGTTGATCACAACTTATTATTATATGATATTATATTATATTACACAAAAAAAGGTTCCAAAAGGAGCGATGCCATTGAAGAACCATTTTGTGTTCCCGAAAGAAGCTTTAAGGCTGTGTTCACAACTCTGGTGCGATTGCTCTGTTAGTGCGGTTCACTTGAGTAAGTGTGAACGCTGCCATCCGGACCAAGCAAGCGGACCGAGAGCTGAAAAGATGCTTCTCCATCCGCTTCCAAACAATCTCTTGTGCGGTTCGAATGATATATGAACACAATACGGACCAAAGACGTGTTAAGAACCAAAAACAGGATCCGATGTCCCTATAAAGGACCGAAGGCTCAAGCACACCTGCTTTTTCTCATTATAGTCACGATGTTGCCCATCACAGATCAGTACATGCGTCAGAACCGGTTCTCCTCGCAGCAGATCTGTGTGTGTGTGTGTGTGTGTGTGTGTGTGTGTGTGTGTGTGTGTGTGTGACGGACGGACGGATTCCTGCCACTGTTTTTACTCCTTTACACACTTTATAAGCTCTTCACGAGTTTTATCTGGTCAAAATACCACCACATGTACTGTAGCTACGAACGTACAACGAGCGCGTTTGTCCCAGAACACAGCATTGTTCTGGATGTAAGGTAAGTTTTGTCACGATATATAGGTGATAAAAGAAGACTAATCCGGTTGTGAGAATATCCCTATTCCTTCAGGTTCGGTGTTAAAATGCCAGTGTGAACGCTAAGCGGACCAGGACTCGGCTAAATTATATATTTTTTGTCCGGATCAAATGAACCAAGCGAACCGAACTACAAGTGTGAACAGTTCAGTTCTGAAACAGAACCATTGTATATTTTAGATTTGAATAATCTAAAGAACCTTTTTCCACTAAAAATAACCCTTTATCCAATGGAAAGATTCCATAAATGATAAAGGTTCTTCATGGAACCATTAATGCCAATAAACCACCTTTATTTTTAAGAGTGCGCTACACTGAAAAAAATTATTAGTTGAATTTAATCAAAAAAATGTATCATAAGTGTTTGCATACAATTGATTTTAGCTACATCTAAACAAATGCATTAAGTTGAACTTATGATAAAAAAAATGATTCAATTCAACGAATCATTTTTTTTCAGTGTACAGTAAACATAACATTTTAGTATATTAGCCTATATTAAAACATGTTAGTAGAAGCTTTAAATACCTTTAATGTTCAGGTGAATCTTATCAATATAGTTTTATCCTGTTGTCTTTCACATCCTCAAGATTTAGATTTGTTGCCTCAATATTTAGCCTACAATTTCTACACAGCACAGAGCTTCCACAGAGACTGAACGCAGGAGCAATCGTGCATATGATCCATCAAAAACACCAACTCTACTGAGGACACATACCGGTACTCACACAACCCGCTGATCCTTTCTCCTATGCAGTGACTTTAGCCAATCAGAACAGCAGAAGTTAAAGGAGACAGTAAAACCCAGAGTTTCTGTCAGAGAAAATTGTTTGTTTTTCTGGTGCAAAACTTTAGAAAAATCATAATTGAACCTAATATTGTCATGACCCCTTTAAATGATGATAAACTATGAAATATTTGACTGGTAACTCACCCACAGTGTGGAGGCGTCCTGCTACGATCCACGTCTCTGCCGAAGTCTCTCTGACCATCACCCCAACTCAGACCTGTCCTTAGTTCAGTGTCTCTCTCACGGGACATTTGGACACAACCAATTGTTGCGACTCTTTTGGGTCAACAAGTCTGTAATTGGCTGAAGAGGAGGAAAAGTTTTGTGATAAAGTCTCTGCACGATCAAAGTTTTGTGATGTAACTGCAGAGCATCATGTCAACAAGTGATGCAAGGAACAAATGAGTAAATCTACTGTAACATCTTGCAAATACTCATTTCTGGCTCTCTGCCACTGAGTCCACAGCTGTGGGGGACCAGATATATGACTGTGATTTAGAGCAATACATATTTCAGTGAACCAAAGCACAGTTTCTTTTCAGTTAACTCAATAACTCTTAACTTTTGTCTCAAGTAGGCATTTAGAAAAGGTCCATCACAAGAAAGGGTCATTTCAGCCAAATCAACCAAATTTCAGAAAGGTTTCACAGGTGTGTGTATGCAGTTGTTTTTATAGAAGGAAATGAGATATGTTCCAAGTTTCAGTATTATTTGTTCTTCAGATATTCTTGTTCAGACTATAAGTATCAGCTGTTTGAAAAGTGACCCAGATTTTGGATTTTGATCAGTGAAAATGGAGCCACATTGAGATCTCCATATCTCTGCAAATGAACCATAATGTGTCTTAAAAATTACGACAGCAAAAGAAAAGTTTGTTAGGAATCAGAATTGAGAATGATATTGAGATATCTTTAACAGTTTTTGAGTTACAAGCATGCAAACTTTGGAAAAAGAACATTTATGTCAAGACAGGTATTTTCTATACAATTGTGTTGATAGAAAAAACAAAAACAAGATACATTTGTAGTTTCAACATTATTAGTTCTTCAGATATTCATCTTTAAAAGAAAAAGGCATCAGTTGAATGCAAAGTGACCCACATTTGGTTTTTAACCACTGTAAATGTGTACAATTGACCAATTTACTCATGGAGACAGAGATCTCCATATCTCAAAAGAAAAGTTTGTTAAGAATCAGAATCTGAAAGGATATTAAAATATCGTTAATAGTTGTTGAGTTACAGGCGCGCAAACTTGGTGCTTTTTCCCATTTTTGAACTGTGACTGTCATATAATACAACAAATATTGCTAAAATCAACAGATTTAACTAATAGACCTTTACCAATCTCTGAGCAAAAATAAAATAATGATGCTGCCATCTTTCTAAACTCATTTGTACCGCCCTGTAAATTTGCCCCAAATCTCAGGTGAAAATTGTCATTTTGACTCTCATTTGAATTTCTCAGTAAATATACAGCCATTACATTTAATATTGTGGCTTTCTTCTTCATTTGTGTATTTCTTTCACGAATGACCCAAAAGTGTGTATGCTTAAATTTGGCTAAAGATAAGCCATGAATTATTGAATGAAGCATTTCCCCTCAAAACGGGGGTAAAGTGGGTCAGTGATGGTGAGCTGTGCGCCTCCAAATGCAGGAATTACTATTATAAATGAATTTACTATTTAAATGTAATAGTAGGCTACAGATACTGATACAAAATGTTGAACTTACATACAGATTGTCTGATTATTAAACCAAGGTGCAGCAGAATAACACTTCGAAAGGGTGCTGTGTATCAATAAATAGTTTTTCTAACAGATGGTAATTTTTAAATGAAAATCCTTCCAGTATTGCGCAAAAGAACACAAAGTTCAGAAGTTGCATGAACATGGCCTTGAAACTGCATTCGAGACTTTTTGATTGTTGATGGGTGTCATTGCACCACGTGGCCGCTAGATGTCGGGAAAACGCCGCAAAAGCGACTCGCTTTTCGGCGGCTTCATTCTCCACTGCGAATCCAGCAGGAACATACTGTACCGCATATGAATCGCAGAATAATAGGCTAATTATATATATGCGCTTTGGTTATCAATCTTCCAGTATCAACACACATATAAGGACAGATGAGCGTATCTTTCCAGCAAATTCACCCTTTCAGTTCCAGCCGATCTGCTACAAAGTTGCAGATCTGTGTTTCTCCATACGCTTTTCATTCGGAACATTCATTATTGGCTCGTCACATTGTTGACGTATCCCGGTCGCAGTATTGCGGGTTTATTATAGAACAAAACGCTGATACAATATGAATAGGCATATATATATAGCTTATATATAGTCAGATGTAATGCGTTCGGTTCCGAGTTAAACACTAAAACTGCTTCGTGCTCAAACAGGGAAAACGGGAAACTGCAGCAAGAATAAAGCAACGAGAGCGCGAGGAAACCGGAGAGGAGGGGCGCGCGCGTTTCCTCTCCGCAGCAAGAATCCATTGAGAGAGAGAGAGAGAGAGAGAGAGAGAGAGAGAGAGAGAGAGAGAGAAGAAAGGAAAAGCAGCAGCTCCACGCCACTCCTTTGTTTTAGGAAATCGCTTGAATCTTGCTCGAAGGACTGGAATGATGCATCGCGTTTCTCTCGCGTTTTCCCGCGACGCCTGTTTTTAAAGGCGAACTTCATGCTTTTGCGGTTCATTTAAGTGGCATCGACAGAAGAGCGTTGAAGATCTGAAACCTTCAGACGCATTAAGCGTTTCCTTCGCGTTGACCGTCCATGTGTGTTAGACTCGCTTTTTCCACCGTTTTCAGTTTCTCACCAGAGGATATTCTGCGCGTTGTGAAGCTCGGAGGTGTTTCTGCTCGTGGTTCGAGTCTGTTATTCGCGTCCAGGCCCTGAAATACTCGCTCCTCTTCAAAGGCCTTTAATGCGGCACGCGCGCGTCAGTCTGTAACGGGTTTTAACGCGTCAGATGAGCGTCAGTTCTGATCCGTAACGCGCCGCTGATCCTCTGCCAGAACATCTCGTCTTCGTTATTCGCTCTTCATACGCAACATCTGCGGCCCTCTTCAATGTTAATGTCGACCGACGTCGCATCTGTAATGCTGCCCGTGAGCCGCGGGATCCTGGAGCGCGAGCGGGACCTGGACTCGGGTTCTGCGGGGGTTCGGGGGATGAAGCGCGGGGACCCGGAGCCGGAGGGCGTCGCGGCGGCGGGGGATTCGGTCGGGGCTGAGTGCAAACGACCGCGGATGGACGGAACCGGAGAGATCGGACAGGTAAGCGTTAAAATCACGATTCTGGGCTGTGGTGAGAAAGACGCGTTTGTGTTTATGTAAGAATATGCACTGTGAAAAATGCTGGTTTGGTTCAATGGTCCCCATGTTTAGGTCAAATATGGACAAAACCAAACGTTTTTTGTCCATTTGACCCAAACAAATAAACAGACAAATCCAACCGTTTGGTTTACAGTTAAATGTTAAACCCAATGGTTGGTTTTGTGCAACCAACCTAGCATTGTTAGAGTCTGCGCTCATGGTTCTCTGATATTATACTGTTATATGAGATGAAAACAAAGAGTGATGATTGGGGCACCAAAGGTGAAATTTCAAGGATCAGTCACTGATACTGAGGGACTCTATCACTGTGTGCAGCGCTTATGATCCTCAGTACAGTAGATGTTCCTGAATCATGGAGTTGATCTCCCAGTCTCATCCGAGGCCTTTGCTCCATCTCTCTCTCCATCCTGCGGTACTTTTCCATCCTCTCACACAAGCACTTCTGCTCCATTCCTCAGACTCCATGCATGTAGACATGATCTCACCTCTCATTTCTGCAGTTTATCCATCTATCCAACCCTTTCCCTCTTTCTTTCTTTCTTTCTTTCTTTCTTTCTTTCTTTCTTTCTTTCCATTCGTTCTTTCTGTTTCTCCGGTAAGTGATCTAAAGTGCTGCATGTCCTAATGGCTCATTTTCACTGGCTAATGGCTCACGGTTTCTCTGAACTGCACCATGACGGGATTAAGACTGAGCAGATATGTGTGTGTGTGTGTGTGTGTGTGAGAGAGAGTGAGAAAGCTTGCCCGTGTAGCCCAAAAAAGGTATTGATCCTGCTCCGAGAGAGTGTCTGGAAATTTGCCTGCAGCGAGTCAGGAATGAAGCGGGGGTGCAGGAATCAAACCATTCGGTAACAAGAGACGCGCATTTATGAAAAGCAAGACATGCAGGAAATTAAAGGAGTGAGACGTCTGTAAACACACAGCTCTCTCTCTAAAAACACGTTTCCAGTGACGTATGAAGCAGTGAAACGTGAGCACAGTTTGGGAAAATCCTGGAAGAATAGTGATTTTTCCTATTATTTATGTTTTTCTAGTTCAATCTATGCTGTGCTTTCCTTTAGAAGTTGTTGTTTGTGAATGAAATCTATGTGAAAGTGATTGGTTAAAAGGTGTAGGAACCTCATTTAGTTGCATTCATGGTTCCACGGCACTGATATTAAAATCACATCAGTTTACTGCTGCCACACACACACACACACACACACACACACACACACACGAACGCATGCATCAGAAGAGGATTTGCTGTATCACTAACAGTAAAGAGGCTTTTTGTTGTGCTAAAGAGATCTGTACTTGTTTCAGAGTGGCATTAGTCTCTGATCTCCCATTTATCCTGACGCGGGCTTGGGGGGGGGGGGGTTGTTAATACACACACACACACACACACACACACACACACTGATTAGAGATTTGCAGATAAGCCTTTGCTTTTTTTTCTACATCATGCACAGAGTCGCATTTATTGAATATCCTCAGGATTCTGCCGCGATGCTGTCGGGTCACTCACACACACACACACACACACACACACACACACACACACACACACACACACACACACACACACACACACACACACACACACACACACACACACACACACACACACACACACACATCGTGCCCTACTTACCCCACGTCTCCAGTAATTACCCTTATGGGATTGCACACATGTGTTACCATGGAAACTTTGAACTTTGACCCCACGAGCAGAGCAGTAAAGTCGGGTGTGGTGGTGATGTTATTGCGACAGACAATAGAAGCACATGCGTCTGATCTCCACACGCGTCTCGGTTGGTTTTGTGCTCATGGAGTCAAGAAAGTGTTTTTGCGTCTCATTAAAGAAGCACTCAGTAGCTTCGGGATTTCTTCGCTGTATTCTCGCTTTTTGCTGGCAGGTTTCTCTCTAGAGCTCCCCCCACAGCTTCGGAATAGATATTTGACAACACTGTTGTAAAAACTCGTTGTTGATTCTCAGACACCAGAGGCTATAGATTAACGACATCAAAGCAGATGGGACGTTCTTTAAAACGTCTTCTTCATTCGGGTTCGAACAGCGTGAGGGAGCGCAATAATGACAGCATTTTAGCAGATTTCTTTTGGCCGTAAATCAATTGTTTACATCGCGAGACCTGATATCACGCGAGACTTCCTGACGCAGCGGCCGGCGGCCCGCCGGCTCAAAGTTGCAAGTGCGTATTTTCCACTCACGGGCACCAGGGGGGTGCGAAACGACCACCATTCAACCCGAAATAAGTAATATAACCATTCCAATGACTCCGAAGCTGTTCAGTTAAGGTAAAAAAAGTTACTTAGTTCACCTTTAAAGCATCTGCCGAAGTCAGGGTCGCGGTGTAGTCTGTGCATCGCGTCTGTCCGTCAGTGATACTGGTGTAAAATCGTCTTTGTTTTGATGTTTGATGAAGTACACAAATACACCGTTTCAAGCGCATGGTCTTCAGTTCTCAATAGAGTTTCCTTCAAATGTCTGTGCAAACATTTCTACTAATGTAAAATCTTCAAAAAGTATATAAAGGACCGTATAAGGACTGTGTATATATAAAGTATATAAAGGACCGTATAAGGACTGTGTATATATAAAGTATATAAAGGACCGTATATATAAAGTAGATAAAGGACCGTATATATAAAGTAGATAAAGGACCGTATATATAAAGTAGATAAAGGACCGTATATATAAAGGACCGTATATATAAAGGACCGTATATATAAAGGACCGTATATATAAAGGACCGTATATATAAAGGACCGTAAATAAAGTATATAAAGGACCGTATATATAAAGTATATAAAGGACCGTATATATAAAGGACCGTAAATAAAGTATATAAAGGACCGTATATATAAAGTATATAAAGGACCGTATATATAAAGTATATAAAGGACCTTATATATAAAGGACCGTATATATAAAGTAGATAAGGGAACGTCGTAGACATTCACGCTAATGTCAGCTGTTGCGGTCTTTGCGTTAGTGCTGAGAATGCAGTGTGTGTTTGTTGCGTGTGTCCGTCTGACGTGTTCCTGAATGCAACGACGCATGAAATCGAGCGGCAGCGTTAGAATTTCTTTTCCATCTTCTTGCACTGAGTTTGTTTCAGGCGAACTCTTCCCTTTAGAGCTATTCACTGACCTTTAAAGTCGCTCAATTTTTTTATTTAAGTGTGTTGAGCAATGTGTTTTTCATTTTCTGGTACTTTGTTTTTCAGTACCTCATTGAGGGAGTCTCTCTCTCTCTCTCACACACACACACACACACACACACACACACACACACACACACACACACACACACACACACACACACACACACACACACACACACACACACACACACAGCCATGAGGCTTATGTCAGGATGCCAGACCTCCATCTTAAATGTGTTCAGCAGGAACACACACACACACACACACACACACACACACACACACACACACACACACACACACACACACACACAGGAAGCGTTAAACTCCAGACAGACGTTCAGACTCTAACAGACACACATGAAGTAAGCGAGAGGTTTGAAACGCAAATCCTCTCATTCGCAAATCATCTGGTCTTTCTTCTTCACCTCCGTCGTTCGCTGAGCTCCTCCTCCTCTTCGGCTCCACCATCTGTTCACGTTCTCGTCTCTCTTTCTCCTGATCTCTCCGTTCTGCTGCTCTCCTTTAGCAGGAGTTACAGGCCAGTGAGTTTGAGGGAATCGTCGTTTCTGCTCTCAGAAGATCTGCAGCTTCTTCCAGTGAGACGCTGCTCAGTAAAGTGTGTCTGTGTGTGTGTGTCTGTGTGTGTGTGTGTCTGTCTGTATGTATGAGAGTGTGTGAGTGTGAGTGTGTCTGTGTGTGTGTGTCTGTGTGTGTGTGTGTCTGTCTGTATGTGTGAGAGTGTGTGTCTGTGAGTGTGTCTGTGTGAGAGTGTGTCTGTGTGTGTGTGTGTGTCTGTATGAGAGTGTGTGTTTTTTGAGAGAGTGTGTCTGTGTGTGTCTGTGTGTGTGTGTGTGTGTGTGTGTGTGTCCGTATGAGAGTGTGTGTGTGTGTGTGTGTGTATGTCTGTGAGAGTGTATAAGTGTGTGTGTGTATATGTCTGTGAGTGTGTGTGTGTGTGTGTGTGTATTGAGTGTGTGTGTTGGCAGTGAGTTTCTCCTCAGTCCTTAAGGAAATGAGGCACATGACGGGGTTGTGTGTGTGACTCATTGTCTCTCTCTGCTCCAGTCGTCTGTTTCACACACATGGACTCCAGATGTTTCTGTCTTTACTCTGCAGATCAGAGCCTTCTAAGAGCCGGTCCTCAAATAGTTTGAAAGCAGATTCTGGCCTGAATCTCGTTAAACCCGCCAAGAAAACGTCTGCCCCATATTTCACCTCGAAACCAAAAGAAGGACGTTTTATTTTGAATAATGTAGATGATTTAAGCTTCTTTTTACAACAATAAAGTGATTTTCCATTATTTTTCATTCCTGTTTGTACGATGCAAAGAAATAAAGGTTCTTTATTGGCATTTATGGTTGCATGAAGAACCTTTAACAACCATTGCACAAAAGGTTCTTTGTAGTGAAAAATGGTTCTTTAGAATATTATTAAAATCTGATTATTTAAAAAAAATTGTTAGTGTAAGAACTGATTACTGAAAGGTTCTTTGGGAAACAAAAAATAAGGCATCGCTGCAAAAAAACCTGATATTCATTACTGTAATACACCAAATGATTTTTTTTTTTCCCTTTTTTTTGCGTTACAGCAATGAGAGTCGCCATTAAGATTAATGCACAGAAAAGCTCTGAAATATTACAGTAATGAGAATTTGGGCTGAAAATGTGGTCATAAATGAGTAGGGGTGTAATGATACTCTCGTCACGGTTCGATGCAAATCGCGATACTGAACTCACAATACGATACTATCGCAATATTTATTCCAAAATAAAGAGGTTTTTTTTATTATATTACTTTATTATTATTATTAGTAAAATAATATTATTATTATTTTATTATTAACAGAACCCACAAATATTCCCCATTACATTATTATACATTATATTCAACATTATATATAGTGGTTTAATATAGTAATCTCACTGAAACTCCATAAACATAAATTTTTTAAATGCAGGCGTTCGTTGGATCTCTCACACAGACCATAAAGCCGTCGTGTCTCTTCTGAAGACTTGGACTCGACGGCTCGATTGATTATTTTTACGATGCCTACATTTTTTGTATGTATTAAGTAATGGAGGAATGGCCTTTAAATGGAGGGACTGAAATCTCTTCATTTGTGTTTGGAAGATGAATGAAAATCTTCTGTATCTCTCGATATATCGATGCATTTATTACATCCCTGTTTTATACACCCCTATAAATGACACACAATCAGATCATCACCCTGGTCCTATAAATAGACGTTTCAAATCAGCTTTAGAGAAGGTGCATGAGTCTACATTACAATTTAGAGAGATCTGTTATCAGAGTAACTAAGTTATGTATTTCAGAAATGTACATATACAAAATCACAGTTAGCAAAAAGGTATTAATTTAAACAATGTAATAACTTGATGCAAAATATGCTTTTTTTGCAGTGAGATTCTCTGTGCAAACATCAGCTCTGCAGATTATTTGTGGTCTCAGCATCACGTCTTTCGCAGTGCTAAGCGTTCCCTCAGGGGACTGTGGAAGGGACATTAGTTCCAGCTCAGAGAGGCTGTTTATCAAGAGCAGAAGAAAAGAGACTATAGATAACCCTCCGTTCTCTACACTCTTAACACACACTGTCTCTTCTAGATCATCTCCGACTGCATTCACTGTGGCGAGAGTGAAACCGTTTCCGCTCGTATCGTGTGTTGTGTAAGAGTCCCAATCCGCTCGTCTCATCTCCAGTTAATATTAACTACGCCGCATCTTTTGGACTGTAATAAGTAACCGTTAAACTGCAGCGCCGCGTCACCTCCGTTGGTCCCTCATGTCGTGATTATCCTCTTGTTTTAATGCGTAAACAATAGAGCGGCTTGAACTCTGCCGGAGCAGCGAGGCGCGTGTGAGCCGGCGCTAATCTGATTATACAGCGCTATAGACCCATTAAACGCGCAGCCCAATTAGACACACAGAAAGACCGTTCCTAAGGATCGTGCACATTCTTCATGGTGAAGCCAATCCCATAATGCATTGCCCTGAGATCAATGAAAACAGATCCAAGATGGCGATTGAAGAGAGAGAAATGTTGGATTGTTCAAATCATTTAACACTATTTAGGTCATTACACTAAAAAAAAAGCTGCGTTGTTTCAACCCAATTTTGGGTCAAATATGGACCTGTTGGGTTAAACGGCTGGGTTTGTCCATATTTGACCCAAAATTGGGTTCAAACAACCCAGCATTTTTTAGACTGTACATGTCAAATCAGTCACATTTTGGAAAATTCCCCGGCTCAAATTTTTTATTTTGATCATATTGTTTTCTGAAGAAAGACGAACATAAATAGTGATGAAAGCCAAAATATTAAATGTTATGAATGTATATTTACTGAGTAATCCACTATTTTAATAAGGGGGTCAAAATGACAATTTTCACCAGAGCTCTGGAGCCAGATTACAGGGGTATAAAAATGACTTTTGAAAGATGGCATTATCATTATTTTATTTTTGCTCAGAGATTGGTAGGTCTATTAGTTAAATCTGTTGACTTTAGCCATATTTGTTGCATTATATGCCAACGGTGACTGTTCAAAATGGGGAAAAAGCACTTCTTGTGTGTTTTTGCCCTAAGTTTGCATGTCTGTAACTCAAGAAGTATTAAAGATATCTTAATATCCTTTTAGATTCGGATTCTTAACAAACATTTATTTTGATGTCTTCATTTTAAAGGCCTAATATGGTTCAATCCCACAGATATGGAGATCTTAATGTGTAAAAATAAAATAATAATGCTGCCTTCTTTCTAAAGTCATTTTACTCCCCTCTAATTTGGCACCGAATCTCATGTGAAAATGGTCATTTTGACAGTGGATTACTCAGTAAATATTAAGGCGGTAATAATTCCCTCATGATTCAATACATAACACGACACTGAACTCACGATACAACATTATTGCGATACTCCAAGACGTATGATTAAAATGTTAAATTTGGTTTTACATTGTGTGTGTAAATGAATAGTCTTGGACTTGGTGCTGGAAACCCAAAGCACAGGACAATAGAGACACCAGAATAACAATATTCATGATTCTGAAGCTGAAAATACAGAATTATTTTAGAAGAATATGCTTGAACTCTGACTGGATATATTTAAAATAATGAAGGACACTTTTTACTGGTAATAAGACATTTGGAATTATCAGGACCCACAAATATTCCTCCCATTGTAGGGGTGGAACGGTACATGTATTCGTATTGAACCGAGACGGTACGGGCGTCACGTTTCGGTGCATGAATACACACGGAGAATACACAGTATAAAAATAAATAAAACTCGCGTGCAAATTAATGTAATGCGGAACTACTGTTAGATACGCGGGTTCTTTAGAGACACCTAATCTGTAGCTCCGCCTTAGCTCTGAAGCTCCATGGCTATAACTTATGGGCTATAATCATAGACATAATATCTATGGCTATAATCATAGACAGGCTATAATGGACAGGCTGCGATGTCAAGTTTGCAATGCTGCAATATGTTGTGTGTGTGCCTGCGTGCGTGCGTGCGCGCGCGTGTGTGTGTGTGTGTGTGTTCAGAGAGGCGCGGGCGCGATCGAACAGTGGAAACATAAAAACATACTAATTTGCAGCGCTGCGCAGAGAGTGCACATGCGCAGCGCTGTTGACCCGAGCGCTGGAGTCGTTCTAACGTTCCCATGCGCAGCGCTGTTGACCCGAGCGCTGGAGTCGTTCTAACGTTCCCATGCGCAGCGCTGTTGACCCGAGCGCTGGAGTCGTTCTAACGTTCTCATGCGCAGCGCTGTTGACCCGAGCGCTGCAGTCGTTCTAACGTTCCCATGTGCAGCGCTGTTGACCCGAGCGCTGGAGTCGTTCTAACGTTCCCATGCGCAGCGCTGTTGACCCGAGCGCTGGAGTCGTTCTAACGTTCTCATGCGCAGCGCTGTTGACCCGAGCGCTGGAGTCGTTCTAACGTTCCCATGCGCAGCGCTGTTGACCCGAGCGCTGGAGTCGTTCTAACGTTCCCATGTGCAGCGCTGTTGACCCGAGCGCTGGAGTCGTTCTAACGTTCCCATGCGCAGCGCTGTTGACCCGAGCGCTGGAGTCGTTCTAACGTTCCCATGCGCAGCGCTGTTGACCCGAGCGCTGGAGTCGTTCTAACGTTCCCATGCGCAGCGCTGTTGACCCGAGCGCTGCAGTCGTTCTAACGTTCCCATGTGCAGCGCTGTTGACCCGAGCACTGCAGTCGTTCTAACGTTCCCATGTGCAGCGCTGTTGACCCGAGCACTGGAGTCGTTCTAACGTTCTCATTGCGCAGCGCTGTTGACCCGAGCACTGCAGTCGTTCTAACGTTCTCATGCGCAGCGCTGTTGACCCGAGCGCTGGAGTCGTTCTAACGTTCCCATGCGCAGCGCTGTTGACCCGAGCGCTGGAGTCGTTCTAACGTTCCCATGCGCAGCGCTGTTGACCCGAGCACTGGAGTCGTTCTAACGTTCTCATGCGCAGCGCTGTTGACCCGAGCACTGCAGTCGTTCTAACGTTCTCATGCGCAGCGCTGTTGACCCGAGCACTGGAGTCGTTCTAACGTTCTCATGCGCAGCGCTGTTGACCCGAGCACTGCAGTCGTTCTAACGTTCCCATGCGCAGCGCTGTTGACCCGAGCGCTGGAGTCGTTCTAACGTTCTCATGCGCAGCGCTGTTGACCCGAGCGCTGGAGTCGTTCTAACGTTCTCATGCGCAGCGCTGTTGACCCGAGCGCTGGAGTCGTTCTAACGTTCTCATGCGCAGCGCTGTTGACCCGAGCGCTGGAGTCGTTCTAACGTTCCCATGCGCAGCGCTGTTGACCCGAGCACTGCAGTCGTTCTAACGTTCCCATGCGCAGCGCTGTTGACCCGAGCACTGCAGTCGTTCTAACGTTCCCATGCGCAGCGCTGTTGACCCGAGCACTGCAGTCGTTCTAACGTTCCCATGCGCAGCGCTGTTGACCCGAGCGCTGGAGTCGTTCTAACGTTCCCATGCGCAGCGCTGTTGACCCGAGCGCTGGAGTCGTTCTAACGTTCCCATGCGCAGCGCTGTTGACCCGAGCGCTGGAGTCGTTCTAACGTTCTCATGCGCAGCGCTGTTGACCCGAGCGCTGGAGTCGTTCTAACGTTCCCATGCGCAGCGCTGTTGACCCGAGCACTGGAGTCGTTCTAACGTTCCCATGCGCAGCGCTGTTGACCCGAGCACTGCAGTCGTTCTAACGTTCCCATGCGCAGCGCTGTTGACCCGAGCACTGCAGTCGTTCTAACGTTCCCATGAGCAGCGCTGTTGACCCGAGCGCTGGAGTCGTTCTAACGTTCTCATGCGCAGCGCTGTTGACCCGAGCACTGCAGTCGTTCTAACGTTCTCATGCGCAGCGCTGTTGACCCGAGCACTGGAGTCGTTCTAACGTTCCCATGCGCAGCGCTGTTGACCCGAGCACCGCAGTCGTTCTAACGTTCCCATGCGCAGCGCTGTTGACCCGAGCACTGCAGTCGTTCTAACGTTCCCATGTGCAGCGCTGTTGACCCGAGCGCTGGAGTCGTTCTAACGTTCTCATGCGCAGCGCTGTTGACCCGAGCACTGCAGTCGTTCTAACGTTCTCATGCGCAGCGCTGTTGACCCGAGCACTGGAGTCGTTCTAACGTTCCCATGCGCAGCGCTGTTGACCCGAGCACTGGAGTCGTTCTAACGTTCTCATGTGCAGCGCTGTTGACCCGAGCGCTGGAGTCGTTCTAACGTTCTCATGCGCAGCGCTGTTGACCCGAGCACTGCAGTCGTTCTAACGTTCTCATGCGCAGCGCTGTTGACCCGAGC
The DNA here is from genome assembly GCF_965113295.1 of Leuciscus leuciscus. Classification (NCBI taxonomy): domain Eukaryota; kingdom Metazoa; phylum Chordata; class Actinopteri; order Cypriniformes; family Leuciscidae; genus Leuciscus; species Leuciscus leuciscus. The sequence goes on along the minus strand of NC_138738.1, from coordinate 41,268,795 downwards.
ACTGGAGTCGTTCTAACGTTCCCATGCGCAGCGCTGTTGACCCGAGCACTGGAGTCGTTCTAACGTTCTCATGTGCAGCGCTGTTGACCCGAGCGCTGGAGTCGTTCTAACGCTCCCATACGCAGCGCTGTTGACCCGAGCACTGGAGTCGTTCTAATGTTCCCATGCGCAGCGCTGTTGACCCGAGCGCTGGAGTCGTTGGCGTTAGACGGCAGGCATCCTCTGAGGTTAATTACGGTGTGTGTTCCTTCTCTCAGGGAGAACTGGTGTAATCTCGTCCACTGCCGAGCGCCCTTGATCTCCTATCTCAGTCCAGTAATTGATGTCATTTTAAGGAGCTTTTGCCCCCAGGTTTAATTAAAGCCTTCATTATTCACAGATCTGGTGCATAAATGGTCTCAATTGTGCAGTTGATCTCGAAAGTGAAGCTTCATACCGGTGTCAGAGAAATGACCGTCTCTGTTCATTACTGGAAGGTCAAGCGTCAGTCAATCACTCTGGAACACAGCGTCAGCTCTTCCTCTTCGACAGACTCCCAGAACACACTGTGATTCTCTGTGACTCGTTAGATGCGCTTTCTCAATCACAAATGATAAAAACGTTCTATTATTTTTGAGGGATGCACAATATATTGGCCACCATATCGGTATTGGCCGATATATGTTCTTTTTTAATGTTAGCGTTATCGCTAAGATAATTTCCCTGATAAATTAAAGCCGATAAATAATGTATTATTTCCTCCAGCTGAGACTCTTCAGATGCGCAACTGTTCAACATGATGGTTTTGAATTGCTTGAAATATGATTTGAATCACTTTGAAAAGGAAAATAATGAGAACATAATTGTAATGGTGTGATTTGGATATGAGACTTTTTTATTTTTTTATTTTTAGGCCCTCAAAAATTATAAGAATTTTTATTTAGATTTATCTGCCAAAATATATTGGTTATCGGCTTTCAAATATAAAGAGTTATCGGTATCGGCCAAAGTTTTCATATCGGTGCATCCCTAAATATTTGTATCTTGTATATTTTGTATAATTATGTATTATTCAGTTTAACAAAAACCTTGCATTTCCATCATGATCCCTGGTTAGGAAACCCTTAAACGATGACGATTCGCTTTGGTTTGGCCGGATGAGGGTTGCACACTCGTGTTGTAATTGTTCGACGCTGTTAAAATCAAACATGATGAGCGATGTGTTGTTTTTGGACAACAAGGAGCTTCACAACAGTTTAAAGCGAGAGGAAAAGCATTAAACTCTGATTATAGTCCAGTGTTTTAGATTAGCCTTGTAGATTACAGCAGCAGCTGCTCGTGTGTGTGTGTGTGTGTGTGTGTGATCAGATTGCTCAGTTAGTGTAGTTAATCTCACTCTTTATCTTCTTTTTCTCTCTGTAATCCCTCCATCCGTCTCTTTATCCTTTTATCACCAGCCGTTCGACTGTGAGCTTCACATCTGTTTTCTTCTCAGAGGTTTTGAGACAATTCAGTGTCATCAATAATATAATATAGTCTTTTGTGATGCCTAAAAACAAACTTTTGGGCAGTTGAACATGAATTATTGATTAATCGCCTGTTTTGGTTGATGCAATCGGAGATAAGCGTAATACTTGTGCAGTTTAAATTTCAATTTTGCCATTCAAATAAGGAAAGTTTAAGCTCTTAAAGAAATGCCATCAAATGCATGTTTAATCTACTTTTTCAACAAAAGATGATCAAAAACGACACTTAAAGTACATGAAGATGGTCAAAGGTCTTTCTTCATATGGAATGTAGGCTTAAGGGTCTAATCAGGCTGCATTATAAAAAATATATAAATTTTTATAGTATATGAAAGAGATCATATGGGCCTAATTTATTTAAAAAAATTATATTAAATACGATTGCAAGTGTAAAATATGTTAGGCTTACTATTTATCGTTAAAAGATCGCAATCTCGATTCAAACACCCACGTGATCTTCTCTCTTGAAATCATTAATCACGATATTCATGATTGTGACTGGAGTGGGACAAAATATCGATAGAGCGATACATCGTTGTTCTTGAGATACGAGAATCGATACGCTGGCGCCAAATATCGATATTTGAATGAATGCGCTGAATAGATTTCCCTGCTCCCAGCGTCAGATGTCAGATAGACAGATATTATGATGTATTAGGATTGTCTAGCAATATATCGATTATCGCAGAATTGCTGTATCATGAAATTATTGGTATCGCGAGCCATGTATCGTATCGTATCGTGATTCCCACCTCTAATCGTGACGGGTCTGAGTTCCACCGTTCATAAACATTGTTTTGGGGATTTTTAATCAGGCAGTGAATAGAAGCCAAATATTTTCTTTGAAAAACCAAGATTGCTTTGTTAGGGTTAGGGTTAGGGTTAGGGTTAGGGTTAGGGTTAGGGTTAGGGTTAGGGACAGAGAGAGAGAGAGAGAGAGAGAGAGAGAGAGAGAGAGAGAGAGAGAGAGAGAGAGAGAGAGAGAGAGAGAGAGAGAGAGAGAGAGAGAGAGAGAGGGACAGAGAGAGAGAGAGGGACAGAGAGAGAGAGAGGGACAGAGAGAGAGAGAGAGAGGGACAGAGAGAGAGAGAGAGAGGGACAGAGAGAGGGACAGAGAGAGGGACAGAGAGAGGCAGAGAGAGAGAGAGAGAGAGAGGGACAGAGAGAGAGAGAGAGAGGGACAGAGAGAGAGAGAGAGAGAGAGAGAGGGACAGAGAGAGGGACAGAGAGAGGGACAGAGAGAGGGACAGAGAGAGGGACAGAGAGAGGCACACACACACACACACACACACACACACACACACACACACACACACACACACACACACACACACACACACACAGCCTAACAGCCTAACCCATCCCATCACACCTACACACATGTATATAATGTTCAAGTTCAGTGTTTATTTTTGTTTTTTATATACATGATTTCTGCATTATAATCCTTTCTATTTTATTTATTAATCTTTGTTTACTCTATTATTATTGTTTTATGTTATCAGTATTATTATTTTTGCAATATCTAGCCAAGATAATATATATATAATACTATCTTTTTTATTTAATTTAACTATTATTATAATTCTGTGTACTAAATGTTCTAAATCATTTTCTATGTTGTTGTGATGCTTTGGCAATACAAAATGTACTTTTTTGTCATGCCAATAAAGCTTTCTGAATTGAATTGAATTGACAGAGAGAGGGACAGAGAGAGGGACAGAGAGAGAGAGAGAGAGAGACAGAGAGAGAGAGAGAGAGAGACAGACAGAGAGAGAGAGACAGAGAGACAGAGACAGAGACACAGAGAGACAGAGAGACAGAGAGAGAGAGGGACAGAGAGAGGGACAGAGAGAGGGACAGAGAGAGGGACAGAGAGAGGGACAGAGAGAGGCAGAGAGAGAGAGAGAGAGGGACAGAGAGAGGCAGAGAGAGAGAGAGAGAGGGACAGAGAGAGAGAGAGAGAGAGAGAGAGAGAGAGAGAGAGAGAGGGACAGAGAGAGAGAGAGAGAGGGACAGAGAGAGGGACAGAGAGAGGGACAGAGAGAGGGACAGAGAGAGGGACAGAGAGAGGGACAGAGAGAGGGACA